>NW_026782694.1:0-280000 GCF_031769215.1 Ylistrum balloti | reverse complement strand
AGCCAAGTGCCGATGTTAACATCACCGTGGGAAGGGTTTTCCCTCTGGTTTTAATGCCAATTTTACTTATGTACTGATGAGTGAAAATCATGATGTGATGGTCCTGTTAGGGTTGAAACGAATTGTAAAATAAAGGCACTGATATCACATTCACTGGCAATCAAATGTGAAGAGCATTTTGTCGGAAGGTGGAATAACTTTTCAGATTTGCCAAAAAATGGGAAGTTTGAATAAGTTTGAAATTTGAAATGAGCCAAATAAGATAACTGCCAAATTTAAAGAGCATTTTCTAGGAGGGTTTAGTAACTTCAAATATTTGAATAAGCTTTCCTTCACGAAATAATTAAACGTTATTCAGCAGATAGTAACAGATCTAACTAAATCCTTTCAATGAATGTACGTGGTATGTTTAAGAAAGCTTGCTTCTCACTTCAATATAACTTACGTTTTTTAATCCATATATGAAGGTTAAATGCTAACCAAGGGAGATAACTCTAACAATCATCGATATATGCCAAATGTTATTGTTGATGTTGTATTCATATATATCTATATAGTTATTCCTTTATTTTAGATGTTTATTTGTTTATTTATTTTGACTTTCCAACTTTTTGCCAACTAATGTGTTTCCTGTTGATAGCGTTTACATATTGCTCATATCCGAGAATTTAATCGTCCGTGAAACATATATCACTGTTCGATACGCATCTGTCCATACCCAACAATGTACAACGGGAGATAACTCCGACAATGATCAAGTGAAAATCGATTATTTATTTACATTAGAAGTTTTCATATAGCTTTTTGTGATAATAGAAAGCATTTGTAAATCAATTTGTCAAGTTATTGATAGATAAAAGGGTCATTATCTTTACTTCTTAAAAAGAATAGATTCAATTTTGACACCAATTACGAGACAACCGTTTGTTTGTTTTTTTATTATTTTTTTTCTCCATCGAACGTTTGTTATATCTATATCCCGAGATTTACCACATCTATAAATACATATTGATGAAGTAAATTCAATTTTTAAGCAAAGTTTTTTCAGTATCTCCGCTCAGATTGTCTATCGTTTATACCCTTGGAAATCAAAGACACACAGACTTTTCGCCATCGGCTGCTTCTCTCGGTTTTTTATTCTACAAGAGACCAACATGGGCAGCACTCCACCTATTTATTCATACACCAGTATGGTCCTGAAGGACAAATAATCAACAGAATGTGATATCCTATAAAACACATTATACTCCGACCTTTCAAATAAACACTGCTCTATATCCGTGGTCTTTGTGACAGTCCATTGGGATATCGATAGTGATACTTCATCAATGTAACATTTTTCGGATCGCTTGGACAGTCGTTCTGTGATATCATTCCTGTCACTCGGAGAGTTATTAAGCTACATCATATCAGAGGCTTCTATTGTTTTTCTGTGACATCTTTCCAGTGATCTGGGCAATTGTTTGTGACATCGCTGAATTAGCAAGACCGTTACTCTGACATCGCTCCATCAGTTAGAACTGTTGTTCGGTGACATCGTTCCATTTGTCAGAACTGTTGTCCTGTGACATCGCTCCATTTGCTAGGACAGTTGTCCTGTGACATCGCTCCATTTGTTAGGACAGTTGTCCTGTGACATCGCTCCATTTGTAAAGACAGCTGTCCTGTGATATCACTCCATTTGCAAGGACAGTTGTCCTGTGACATCGCTCCATTTGTGAGGACAGTTGTCCTGTGACATCGCTCAATTTGTGAGGACAATGGTTCTGTGACATCGCTTCATTTGTTAGGACAGTTGCCCTGTGACATCGCGCCATTTGCTAGGACAGTTGTCTGTTGCTCCATTTGCTTAAGCATTTGTTAAGTGACATATATAGGTCCGGATGCCAAGTGTTTTGTTGTGACGTCGCTCCAGTCATCAAGGCGTTTATTCTGTGAAATTACTCCATCTGGCTTACTAGGCAGTTTGTCCTCTAAATATTCCAGATATTCATCTAAACACCATCACTACAATCATGGCGAAGTTGATAATATACTTTGGTATATTCATTATATTTTTTACCTTGATTGCGAATTCAAGAAAAATGATTGAAACGGAGAATGGAATTATTCAAATGAAAAATGAAAAAGAAGACAGCCTGTACAAAAGCAAAAATAGAGCTTTATCTCACATCGATGTCGCTACAAAAAGCAAAAGAAGTGTGAAACGATCGAAGGGACAATTACGAGTTAAATGTCCTGAAAGTAAGATATTTTACTTTAATATTTTATACAGCTGAAAAAACTTGTTGCTTGGGTTTGAATCTTTTCTTTATTGTAATGTTGACGAATACCTGTTATACGTCATTAGGCTATTGGTGTCTGTTCAATGGATCGTTTTTGTCAAATGACTTTTTGGTATATTTTCCTGAAGTATGTTCAAAGTATATATATATATATATATATATAGTTTAATTATATCAATATTTCCAGTATATCAATTATGGCTTTTAATTATGTCTCTGAACTAGTACCACTCCATATCCGAAGTTTGACCAATCTATGTCTGGGGTACATTTATGGTCATTTTGTGTTTGAAGCATATCCATTTATTCTAAAGTACGTCAACTTTATGTCTGAAATATAAGTCGGAATAAAGTCCATCCTATGCTATATGTTTGTCTAATGTATGCCAAATATATGTCTTAAATATGTCCAGTATGTTCCTGAAGTATAACCGCTTTATGGCTAAAGTATGTCAAGTCTATTTATGAAGTTTATCTACTATACGTCTAACGTATCCCCACTTAAGTATGTCCACCTTATGTCTGAAGTATCTCTAATATGTGTCTGATGTATGTCTATTACTTGTTTGAAGAATGCCTATTTATGTCTGAAGTACTTCCGCTATATTTCCTAAGTACATCTACTTTATGTCTGAAGTACGTCCACTGTATTTCTGAAGTACATCTACGTTTTGTCTGAAGTACGTCCACTGTATTTCTGAAGTACATTTACTTTATGTCTGAAGTACGTCCACTATATTTCTGAAGTACATCTACTCTATGTCTGAAGTACGTCCACTATATTTCTGAAGTACATCTACTCTATGTCTGAAGTACGTCCACTATATTTCTGAAGTACATCTACTCTATGTCTGAAGTACGTCCACTATATTTCTGAAGTACACCTACTCTATGTCTGAAGTATGTCCACTAGATTTCTGAAGTACGGTCACTATATTTCTAAAGTACATCTACTCTATGTCTGAAGTACGTCCACTATATTTCTGAAGTACATCTACTTTATGTCTGAAGTACGTCCACTATATTTCTGAAGTACGGTCACTATATATCTAAAGTGCATCTTCTTTATGTCTGAAGTACGTCTACTATGTCTCAAGTATGTGCACTATATGTTTGGAATATATTTATTCCATTACATCAATTACATGTATGTACATGTTTGATATCTCCATTAGATTTATTATTGACTCAAATATTATTCAGTTTGTTATTCTAAACACCCTTGCTATTCCAGTGTCTCTATACTAATAGGCAAAACGCCATCACATTCGAATCGTTGAATATAGTAGATGCCGTTTTAAAACTATCGAATATTGGTTTTAGGGAGCCTCTCAGATATCGAAGAGACCTGTCCGACAGAAACATCACGCATACTTTTGAAATATGAATGTTGTATTCAGTGCCCAGGACAGGAAACCGGTTACGGCTGTGGTAAGCCTCCACCAAGTGATGGTCAAATTTTTAATCTTTCTATGGTAGACATCCGTCCTAATATTCACATAGCAATTAGGAAGTTGTTAATCAACCAAACATAAAATGATTGTCGCTTGAATTAAATTGACCATGCCAATATTTCCATCTTTATTTTAAATAAACAAGTTCAGTCATTGTGAATTTTTCTTAGTCGCCTCTTTGGTTTCGACATTATGTATCCCTGACGAGACCTAGAATAACGAAGCAGCTTAATAATTTAATTTAGTTCACATTAGGATACACTGTGTATAATTCGTTATTGGCATTTGAATGTTTTCCGTTCACCTTTTCTTCTACTATCAAGTGTTTAATTAAGAAAAGAATATGTACCAGAATCTCCATTTTTCATATTTGGTTTTGTATTATGGTACGACATGGTCCGAAATGAGTTTAATTTTATTATCTGTCATTGTAGTTTTCAATTGTTTTGTTTTGTTTCTTTCAGAAGTGCACAACTGTACCGCTGTCTCCGATTGCTTGTCTATAGACCTCTCAACTCGATCTGTTCCTTCCGTTCATTTGGATCTTTCAAGAGCTCAATTATCCGTTCTGCCGAGTAACATATTCCATAGATTGCCTAATCTGACCTCCATTAATCTGTTCAACAACAACATCTCTGTTCTTCCTGTTAACGTGTTCAATGATCTTCATGAACTTACTAGTCTTACATTGAATAGCAATAATTTGACAGTCCTTCACAATGATCTGTTCGCTGGACTTACTAAACTTTCTAATCTCCGTTTGGGCTACAACAAAATCAAATTTCTCACTCATAATATCTTTAGTGGACTTTCGCAACTTTCCAGACTCGATCTGTCCGCAAATGAGCTAGTAACAGTCCCTAATAATGTGTTTGGTGATCTGTCGAAACTTACCTCCCTTTCTTTGTCCAATAACCTTATTATAGACCTCCCCTACAATACATTTAGTGGATTATCTGACCTGACTAATCTATATATGTCAGGTAATAAGATAACTACTCTTCATCACAGCGTGTTTGATGGACTTTATAATCTTACAGATTTATACCTGTACGGTAATAAACTGACACATCTACCTCATAATCTGTTTACTGGACTTTGTCATCTCGAACTAATTGACTTGCACAACAATAGCATAAGTTCCCTGCCTCATAATGTGTTTGAGGGATTATACAAACTGAAGTACATCTTTTTTTCCCATAATCATATCCTAAATCTGCCATGCAATTTATTCGATGGTTTATCAAATTTAGCATCCCTCATACTTAGCGAAAATAATTTATCAGGTTTTACATGTGATGTATTCTCTGGCCTCTCTGAACTTGTTTTTCTTGATTTATATAGGAATAATATAACAAAACTGCCAAATTCTGTGTTTCATGGCCTGTCAAAGCTCACTCGCTTAATGCTTGTGGGTAATTATATTTCAGATCTCCCCCACGACGTGTTTCGTGGGCTTAATGAACTTACTGAACTCAGTCTTGGCGATAATAACATATCAGTTTTACCTCATGATGTATTTTTTGGGTTAACAAAGCTTACTACACTACACCTGTCTGATAATAGAATAAAACATCTCCCACATGATCTGTTCAGTGGATTGTCGAAACTGGATTTGCTCAATAACAGCATAACGGGTCTCCCTCCAAATCTATTCTTTGGATTGTCTCGTCTAAACACACTCTATTTGTCCGTCAACTGCATTTCAGTTCTCCCGAATGATATCTTTAGTGGTCTGGTGGAACTCAAAGTACTCGATATTTCACATAATAATTTAGTGGAAATCCCGTTTGATCTTCTCGTTGGATTATCCAAACTTTCTTCGTTTCATTTGCATAATAACACAATTAAGAGTATTCCCCGTAACGTTTTCACCGGAGTAATGGGTGGCAGGGAGCGGTACCAATGGAATAAGGAGCCCGGATTTGCCTTGCCTTTAAACCTTCAAATACTTGATGTAGGAAACAATGAACTTAAACATTTACCAGATCTACCAAGAAATTTAACTGAATTAAATATAATAAGAAACAAATTAAATGTAGAAGAAAACATGTTTAAGGGTTTGGATAATTTACAAAAACTATGGACCGATGTACCTTTTATGTGTTGTGTTAAGCCACCGTCTGTTAAGGATGCCAATTGTATTGAAACACAACATCAAATTTGGACCTGTGATTTAAAACCGGAGGAATGTGGGTCAAAGGGTGATGCGATATCTTCTTGTGATGCTTTGGTTAGCTCCCAGATATTAAGAACGTGTCTTTGGATCATTGGAATTTCTGCTTTAATCGGAAATGTCGTCGTGATTGTCTACAGACTATTCATCGACAGGGAAAATATTACAAAGAACTACTCGCTTTTTACGTTGAATCTGGCTATATCTGATTTACTGATGGGCGTATACCTACTTATAATAGGTGCCGTTGATGTGTATTATGACGGTGCATATGCATGGAATGACCGACATTGGAGAAACAGTATTTTTTGCACAATGGCTGGCGTGTTGTCTAATGTATCCAGTGAAATGTCAACTTTTCTGATTCTGCTTGTAACGTTGGACAGACTTATTGTCATCATGTTCCCTCTGTCCCGCCTCTCAAGATGGAGTATCACATGGAAACCGGCTTTGATTCTGTCCTTGTCTCTGTGGGTTGTTTCTATCGCACTTGCAATCATCCCTATTGTTGCTATGCAATCTTACTTCAGAGGAGAGTTCTACTCTCAATCAAGTGTTTGTCTCGCCTTACCTTTGAGAAAAAGCGATCGGCCAGGAACTGGGTATTCTTTCGCAGTGTTTGTTTGCCTAAACAGCATAATCTTTGTTGCAATAGTTGTTAGTCAAGTTTGTATTTGCAAAAGTATTAGAACAAGCAGTCGCCGAATAACCTCATCCCAGAACCGTCAAAGAGAGATTTCTGTTGCAAGGACTTTGTTCTTTGTGGCTGCGACAGACTTTTGTTGCTGGTGTCCAATCGGTATCCTTGGTATGTTTGCTAACTATACCATTTACCTATATAGTAACATGTAACTTTTTAAACAATCTTGTAGTATCTTTTATGATATTCGTATTTGATAAGTTCTAGACAAACGCTGATCTTAAACAAATCAACCGGATGTTATTCAATCGTAAAACTGAGTATAGATGATGTATCATAATCATTAATTCATTGACTAATCAATAGGTAATATCCAGGTGTGACATACATATGATGTTTTTCAGGTGTGGTAGCAAGATGTGGAGTAGAAATCCCGAATGGAGTGTATGCCTGGGTGATGGTGTTTGTGTTGCCTATCAATGCTGCCATCAATCCGTTTCTGTACACTGCGTCAGCTGTTTGGAGAAGAAGACAGAATGTAAGTTTTTCTTGGCGTCATATTTAGTCATATCATGTTTTTAATGTCTTTTCCATAACTTTTTAAGTCGGATGGTTTGACAAATATAATTTAGCGTACGCCCGCCATCAACAATTGCAAGACAATTATGTAAAATGATACTTGATCAGATAAGAAAAGTTGGAAAAATAACATGGCGTTTATATTTGTATAGTTTAAATAGGAACATCATAATTAGCGCTAATTTTGTATAATATTCATGAAATCAATCAGACTGATACTGTGCTACGTGACTTCTGTAAATATCGGTAGTGCTACATTAGTGATATATGACATTTCCTTTAAAATATGATGGTGCAATTCAGCTTTAATCCTAGTGTATTGACATCGGGTTGGAAAAAAGGATGGAACAATGTAATGAGTTTGCATTTTTACATATGGTTTGTCTTTATA
This sequence comes from Ylistrum balloti, assembly GCF_031769215.1. Classification (NCBI taxonomy): domain Eukaryota; kingdom Metazoa; phylum Mollusca; class Bivalvia; order Pectinida; family Pectinidae; genus Ylistrum; species Ylistrum balloti. The sequence goes on along the minus strand of NW_026782694.1, from coordinate 272,475 downwards.
CTTTTGTTTCTGTTGCAGAATTTGTCTGCCCGAAAAACCACTGTTCAGACCACTTCCATCAACAAATAATATAAACGGCGCTGATCGGATCATGTTTATCATTAAAGACGAAAAGATTGGAATATATTCAAAAGCTTATGATAACAAAATCAGAGAGTTTACACCAGTAATAAGCGAACACTACTGATAAGAAAATATCTAGGGAAGATGCACCAGTGCTTAGAAACTGTTCACCAGAAAGGAAAGAACATTTCTCCTGGTAGGGAATGAACAACAGTAGTCAGAAAATATCTGCGTTTGGTCAGATAATACCTTCGTTAAGAGATACAGAACACAGGGATGGTAAGAGAATCTTCACTTGAAGGGGAGGTACATCAGTGGTCAGAAAAAGAAACAAAGTTTACTAGTAGGGAAGGAACACCAGTGTTAGGAATATTTTCACTAGTTGGAAAGGAACACCGGTGTTAGGAATATTTTCACAAGTTGGAAAGGAACACCAGTGGAAGGAAAATGTCCACCGGTAACACGGAACACGTGTAGTCATCTAACGTTCATCCGTCTATAGACATGGAGTCATAAAGGGAAACAGACATACATCAAAAAGACACATTGACGGACACGAAAAAACAAGTTCAAAACCAATGTATGAAGACTTTTACTTTCTCTTTTATTACCGAACTTGTGGTTTAAATAATACCTATTTCAATTTTTATCATATTGTTTGTAATTTGTTATGAAAGCTATATCTTTAAGTAATACAAGTTTTAATCTGTTTCTACTAATTAAATATCTTTCAATGTTTATGGTTTTGCTTTTTTTATCGAGTGAGCTAATGCCGATTATTTAATGAAATCAATATTTTTCATTATATTTTACTTCAAAAAAATATTACAATTCTGCCTTCCGATTCAAAGACTATGAAGGCAATTGATAGGATTATAGTAAAATAATGCTACTTATCTAACTTCGTATTCAAGTTAATTGAAACTCTTTTTCCTTTTCCTCATGTAACTAGCCCATTGACTTAACTTGCGAAATCACCCAATCAAAAGATTTAGTGTTATAATTTAAAACTGATAGCGAAAGGCTGTTATTCCCCAGGTCTGATCAATCTCGCATTTCCGTTATCTGCCACAAGCATTAACCGATGTGTAACACTGGTAAATGTGCGCTGCAACATACCGTTCGGCTACAAAGAACCTTTCTGAAGCTCAATCGGTAAAGCGTTAGACTTGTAAGGCAGAGGTCATGGGTTCGAATAAATTACACGAAAATACCAACATTTCAACATAATCATAATCCAAACTCAAATTCAATAAATATAGGGCAAAATATCAACAAAGGAAATATCCACAAGGAGACTCCAGTAAAAAAAGAAGAAGGAGAATAAGACAAAGTGTCCCGAAAGAGTAAGCGTCTTCTGCTTCATCGACGACCACGCCATGTTGACTTTGGTGAGTGCATAATGACACCAAATGAAAACAAGGAACACAAGAAGCACCAAACATATCCATATCATATCGCACAAAGAAATAAGAACTTTCTCAACAAGATCACTATGACAACCGCAAAAACTTTCTCATCAATTTCTTTAACCTTCATCTTTTAAAACCTTGTGTTACGAGTTTGTCTGTCAGTTAACGACCTCTTGCATGAAAACTACAACAATTTGAACAGGCTCTAAACATCGAATCAACTGTGACATGTACGCACCTTTGGTTGAGAATGCGGGAATGTTGCTATCAAGAAATGGAAAACTCGATATTAGGAAACATCATACAGCAACTAAACCATACATTGAGTTCGGTGTAAAAATACCTTTATTAAAATGTAGTATGCCTAAAAGCAAATCTTTAGAAAATTGAATACAACTATTATCATATTTTAGATAGCCAGAGGTCATAACGCAGTAAATACAATGTTTTCTTTCTCCAAGTGTTTTCTTCTTGTTATTAGTATTTCAGATATCACACATCCACAAATTGCATTTAGACCATATAGAGCCGAAATGTTTGCAGTTTGCTTGAATTATTATTTCATCTTGAAAAAAAATTGAATTCCTGTCTGATTGATATGTGATTGATAAATCCTGTAACCAAAGGATCGCTGAAATTTTAAAATTTTCGTATATCACATGTCAGATAAAACCAATAAGATATCATATATTGCCGGTGAAATTAACTGAAATCGTAACATTTTCCTCGTTAAAATAATAACGCTAACATTTGTTTCATTAATTTCAAATGAAATAAAACTTTTTGTCATATGCTCTCTACATTCCTTCATGATGTGTTGCCCTAAAATGTATATAATGTCTGGTCCTAGGGTGGTATACATTAGAATGATTGTAACTAGCAATTAAATAGATAAATAGACACATCAAAAATTAATAGGTAGATTGGGAGGAAAGTGAGAAATTCTGATTGATATCCCATAATAAGGACACTATGTCTCGTTTTATAACCAGACATCATCAGTCACCAGTTTTTTTATAAAGGTCACACAAATACAAAATTCCAAATAGATCAAATGGCAAAGCCTTTTTTTGACTACCGTGTGTCAAGTTGACAGCAAAAAAGCTGACATAATCCAGAAATGGTCTCAAATGGCAATCCACAAGAGTACAACGCTTAACACATCAGCTTATCGAAATGGACACCACAGCAGCAGGACACAGAACGTATTGTGTTATATTTAGAAAATCTGCACTGACAGTTATTCCTAAAGCATATCGGTTGTCAATCTGTAGCCTGCCGGACAACATTTTTTTTTTTTTTCCATCTCTCTCATAAAATATTTGTCGTCAGTTTGTAGACAGGGGAACAAACTTATTTGTAACCCCTTCTTCAAGTGCTATCAGTTTTCAGCCCGTAAAAAAGCGGATAACCTTACTAGTGTTACTCTCATTCAATTTTATCAGTTGCACTTTTTAATTAAGCAAACAAGCTTAAATGTATTGTATCACTTTCCGGAGATACACTCGGTGACTCAAAAACAACTTACACTTCCGGAACACGTGGTCTTATTCTCCTTGTACTTTTCCATGATTCTCCTTGTAAAATTCTTTGTCCTTCTAGTTTTATTGAATTTATGTTTGAATTATGATTATGTTGATATCTTGGTAATTGTGAATACTTTACATAATGCCTAGCATTGTTTGATTGTCCTTCTAGCGTCGAAACCATTTGTTAAATAAATATCCTTATTTAGTCTATCTCTTTCATCTGATATGAAGGAATATCAATATTAAACACGGACAATTGGATTCATACAGTCTGGCCCTTCTACATTTTGATCATAAGGAGTTTCCATGTTGATCTCACACGTAAGTTCAACATTGGTGTAAGAGATATCACTTTTCGAAACTCTCCTGTCGTTACCCTGCAATGTATAATGGGAGGTAACTCCAACAAGGATCAAGACAAAATCGATTATTAATTTACTCCAGAAATTCAGAAATGGATTTTTTCAATGGTAAAAAAACATTGGTAACCAATTTACTAATTTATCTATTGAACAGTTGTCACTTGTTACAAATAGTATTGTTGATAAAGAGAAAATTGACCATCGTCTTTACTTCCTAAAAAGAACTGATTCAATTTTGACACCAATTACGAGACAACCGTTTGTTTATTTTTTTTGGTATTTTTTTTCTCCATCGAACGTTTGTTATATCTATATCCCGAGATGAACCACATTTATAAATACATATTGATGAAGTAAATGCAATTTTTAAGCAAAGTTTTTTCAGTATCTCCGCTCAGATTGACTATCGTTTATACCCTTGGAAATCAAAGACACGCAGACTTTTCGCCATCGACTGCTTCTCTCGGTTTTTTTTCTACAAGAGACCATCATGGGCCGCACTCCACCTATTTATTCATACACCAGTATGGTCCTGAAGGACAAATAATCGCTAGAATGTCATATCCTATAAAACACATTATACTTCGACCTTTCAAATAAACACTGCTCTATATCCGTGGTCTTTGTGACAGTCCATTGGGATATCGATATTGATACTTCATCAATGTAACATTTTTCGGATCGCTTGGACAGTCGTTCTGTGATATCATTCCTGTCACTCGGAGAGTTATTAAGCTACATCATATCAGAGGCTTCTATTGTTTTTCTGTGACATCTTTCCAGTGATCTGGGCAATTGTTTGTGACATCGCTGAATTAGCAAGACCGTTACTCTGACATCGCTCCATCTGTTAGAACAGTTGTTCTGTGACATCGCTCCATTTGTGAACAGTTGTCCTGTGACATCGCTCCATTTGTTAGGACAATTGTTCTGTGACATCGCTCCATCTGTTAGAACAGTTGTCCTGTGACATCGCTCAATTTGTGAGGACAGTTGTTCTGTGACATATCTCCATCTGTTAGGACAGTTGTCCTGTGACATCGCTCCATTTGTGAGGACAGTTGTCCTGTGACATCGCTCCATCTGTTAGGACAGTTGTTCTGTGACATCGCTCCATTTGTTAGGACAGTTTTCCTGTGACATCGCTCCATTTGTGAGGACAGTTGTCTGTTGCTCCATTTGCTTAAGCTTTTGTTAAGTGACATATATAGGTCCGGATGCCAAGTGTTTTGTTGTGTTGTGACGTCACTCCAGTCATCAAGGCGTTTATTCTGTGAAATTACTCCATCTGGCTTACTAGGCAGTTTGTCCTTTAAATATTCCAGATATTCATCTAAACACCGTCACTACAATCATGGCGAAGTTGATAATATACTTTGGTATATTCATTATATTTTTTACCTTGATTGCGAATTCAAGAAAAATGATTGAAACGGAGAATGGAATTATTCAAATGAAAAATGAAAAAGAAGACAGCCTGTACAAAAGCAAAAACAGAGCTTTATCTCACATCGATGTCGCTACAAAAAGCAAAAGAAGTGTGAAACGATCGAAGCGACAATTACGAGTTCAATGTCCTGAAAGTAAGATATTTTACTTTAATATTTTATTCAGCTGAAAAGACTTGTTGCTTGGGTTTGAATCTTTTCTTTATTGTAATGTTTAAAGTATATATATAATTATAGTTTAATTATATCAATATTTGCAGTATATCAATTATGGCTTTTAATTATGTCTCTATTTCTGAATTAATACGACTCCATATCCGACGTTTGATTTTTTTTTCTAAAGTACGTCAGCTATATGTCTGAAATATAGGTCGGAATTAAGTCCATCCTATGCTATAAGTTTGTCTAACGTATACCAAACATATATCTTAAATATGTCCACTATGTGCCTGAAGTATAATCCATCTGTGTCAAAACCTTTCATGAAGTTTGTCTAACGTATCCCCACTTTATATCTTAAGTATGTCCACTTCATATCTGAAGTACATCTACTTAATGTCTGAAGTACTAACACTATATTTCTGAGGTACATATACTTTATGTCTGAAGTACGTCCACTATATTTCTGAGGTACATCTACTTTATGTCTGAAGTACGTCCACTATATTTCTGAAGTGCATCTACGTTATGTCTGAAGTTCGTCCAATATATTTCTGAAATACATCTACTTTATGTTTGAAGTACGTCCAGTACATTTCTGAAGTACATCTACTTTATGTCTGAAGTACGCCCACTATATTCCCGAAGTACATCTACTTTATGTCTGATGTATGCCCACTTTATTTCTGAAGAACATCTACTTTATGTCTGAAGTACGTCCACTATATTTCTGAAGTACATCTACTTTATGTCTGGAGTACGTCCACTATATTTCTAAAGTATATCTACTTTATGTCTGGAGTACGTCCACTATATTTCTGAAGTACACCTACTTTATGTCTATAACAGCGTATCTATACTTATAAGCTAAACGCCATCACATTCGAATTTTTAAATATTACTTTTTAGAAAAAATATTATCTTTTAAAGTTGTAGCTTTCAGTGATGAATTTTCTTCCTTTTTTCATATTTTCGGCTTGGGCATTCGAATCGTTGAATATAGTAGATGCCGTTTTAAAACTATCGAATATTGGTTATAGGGAGCCTCTCAGATATCGAAGAGACCTGTCCGGCAGAAACATCACGCGAACTTTTGAAATATGAATGTTGTATTCAGTGTCCAGGACAAGAAACCGGATACGGCTGTGGTAAGCCTTCACCAAGTTATGGACAAATTTTCACTATTAACTTTATAAATCATTTTAAAATTTTTAGGTCTTCCCTCTTTTCTCTTTGATTTTCTTATTTAATCTTTCTATGGTAGACATCCGTCCTAATATTCATACAGCAATTGAGAAGTTGTTCATCAACCAAACATAAAATGATTGTCGTTTGAATTAAAATGACCATGCCCATATTTTCATTTTTATTTTAAATAAACAAGTTATTTCGGTCATTGTGTATTTTTCTTAGTCACCTCTTTGGTTTCGACATTATGTATCCCTGACAAGTCTTAGTATAACGAAGAAGCTCTATCATTTAATTTAGTTCACATTAGGATACACTGTGTATAATTCGTTATTGGCATTTGAATGTTTCCCGTTCACCTTTTCTTCTACTATCAAGTGTTTAATTAAGAAAAGAATATGTACCAGAATCTCCATTTTTCATATTTGGTTTTGTATTATGGTACGGCATGGTCCGAAATGAGTTTAATTTTATTATCTGTCATTGTAGTTTTCAATTTTTTTGTTTTGTTTCTTTCAGAAGTGCACAACTGTACAGCTGTCTACGACTGCTTGTCTATAGACCTCCCACCTTCCGTTTATCTTCATCTTTCAAGTGCTCAATTATCCGTTCTGCCGATTAATATATTCCATAGATTGCCTAATCTCACCTCCATTAATCTGTTCAACAACAGCATCTCTGTTCTTCCTGTTAACGCGTTCGATGATCTTCATGAACTTACTATTCTTACATTGACTAGAAATAATTTGACAGTCTTTCAAAATGATCTGTTCGCTGGACTCACTAAACTTTCTTTTCTAAGTTTGGACTACAACAAAATCAAATTTCTCACTCATAATATGTTTAGTGGACTTTCGCAACTGTCCAGACTCGATCTGTCCTCAAATGAGCTAGTAACAGTCCCTAATAATGTGTTTAGTGAGCTGTCGAAACTTACCTCCCTTTCTTTGTCCAATAACCTTATTATAGACCTCCCCTACAATACATTTAGTGGATTATCTGACCTGACTAATCTATATATGTCAGGTAATAAGATAACTACTCTTCATCACAGCGTGTTTGATGGACTTTATAATCTTACAGATTTATACCTGTACGATAATAAACTGACACATCTACCTCATAATCTGTTTACTGGACTTTGTCATCTCGAACTAATTGACTTGCACAACAATAGCATAAGTTCCCTGCCTCATAATGTGTTTGACGAATTATACGAACTGAAGTATATCTTTTTGTACCATAATCATATCCTAAATCTGCCATGCAATGTATTCAATGGTTTATCAAATTTAGCATCCCTCATACTTAACGATAACAATATATCAGGTTTTACATGTGATGTATTCTCTGGCCTCTCTAAACTTGTTTTTCTTGATTTATATAGGAATAATATAACAAAATTGCCAAATTCTGTGTTTCATGGCCTGTCAAAGCTCACTCGCTTAATGCTTGTGGGTAATTATATTTCAGATCTCCCCCACGACGTGTTTCGTGGGCTTAATGAACTTACTGAACTCAATCTTGGCAATACTAACATATCAGTTTTACCCCATGATGTATTTTTTGGGTTAACAGATCTTACAACGCTCCACCTGTCTGATAATAGAATAAAACATCTCCCACATGATCTGTTCAGTGGATTGTCGAAACTGGATTTCCTCTCATTATTCAATAACAGCATAACGGGTCTCCCTCCCAATCTATTCCTTGGATTGTCTCGTCTAAACACACTCTATTTGTCCGTCAACTGCATTTCAGTTCTCCCAAATAATATCTTTAGTGGTCTGGTGGAACTCAAAGTACTCGATATTTCACATAATAATTTAGTGGAAATCCCGTTTGATCTTCTCGTTGGATTATCCAAACTTTCTTCGTTTCATATGCATAACAACACAATTAAGAGTATTCCCCGTAACGTTTTCACCGGAGTAATGGGTGGCAGGGAGCGATACCAATGGAATAAGGAGCCCAGATTTGCCATGCCTTTAAACCTTCAAATACTTGACGTAGGAAACAATGAACTTAAACATTTACCAGATCTACCAAGAAATTTAACTGAATTAAATATAATAAGAAACAAATTAAGTGTAGAAGAAAACATGTTTAAGGGTTTGGATAATTTACAAAAACTATGGACTGATGTTCCTTTTATGTGTTGTGTTAAGCCACCGTCTGTTGAGGATGCCAATTGTATTGAAACACAACATCAAATTTGGCACTGTGATTGGAAACCGGAGGAATGTGGGTCAAAGGGTGATGCGATATCTTCTTGTGATGCTTTGGTTAGCTCCCAGATATTAAGAACGTGTCTTTGGATAATTGGAATATCTGCCTTAATCGGAAATGTCGTCGTGATTGTCTACAGACTATTCATCGACAGGGGAAATATTACAAAGAACTACTCGCTTTTTACGTTGAATCTGGGTATATCTGATTTACTGATGGGCGTATACCTACTTATAATAGGTGCCGTTGATGTGTATTATGACGGTGCATATGCATGGAATGACCGACATTGGAGAAACAGTATTTTTTGCACAATGGCTGGCGTGTTGTCTAATGTATCCAGTGAAATGTCAACTTTTCTGATTCTGCTTGTAACGTTGGACAGACTTATTGTCATCATGTTCCCTCTGTCCCGCCTCTCAAAATGGAGTATCACATGGAAACCGGCTTTGATTCTGTCCTTGTCTCTGTGGGTTGTTTCTATCGCACTTGCAATCATCCCTATTGTTGCTATGCAATCTTACTTCAAAGGAGAGTTCTACTCTCAATCAAGTGTTTGTCTCGCCTTACCTTTGATAAAAAGCGATCGGCCAGGAACTGGGTATTCTTTCGCAGTGTTTGTTTGCCTAAACAGCATAATCTTTGTTGCAATAGTTGTTAGTCAAGTTTGTATTTGCAAAAGTATTAGAACAAGCAGTCGCCGAATAACCTCATCCCAGAACCGTCAAAGAGAGATTTCTGTTGCAAGAACTTTGTTCTTTGTGGCTGCGACAGACTTTTGTTGTTGGTGTCCCATCGGAATCCTTGGTACGTTTGCTAACTACACCATTTACCTATATAGTAACATGTAATTTTTTTAAACAATCTTGTAGAATCTTTTCTGATATGCGTATTTGATAAGTTCTAGACAAACGCTGATCTTAAACAAATCCATTCCATAATTACAACGTAAAACTGAGTATAGATGATGTATCAAAATCATTAATTCATTGACTAATCAATAGGTAATATCCAGGTGTGACATACATATGATCTTTTTCAGGTGTGGTAACAAGATGTGGAGTAGAAATCCCGAATGGAGTGTATGCCTGGGTGATGGTGTTTGTGTTGCCTATCAATGCCGCCATCAATCCGTTTCTATACACTGCGTCAGCTGTTTGGAGAAGAAGACAGAATGTAAGTTTTTCTTGGCGTCATATTTAATCACATCATGTTTTAATGTCTTTGCCATAACCTTTTAAGTCGGATGGTTTGACAAATATAATTCATCAACAATTGCAAGACAATTGTGTAAACTGATACTTGATCAGATAAAAAAAAGTTGGAAGAATAACATGGCGTTTATATTCATATACTGTAAACAGGAACATCATAATTAGCGCTAATTACATTGCGTTGGCTTAACAGTTATTGTTACACAAAAACATTAAAACCAAATCATAAGACATCAAAGAAACGTGAAGAGAAACGACAATAAAATTGTTTTGTATGATTTGATTGCTTCGAAGTGCTTACAAATAAATTGTTCCATGCTTCGATGATTGTATAGCCATGTATTCAATTCATATTTACATGGCCGTTAAAATGTACAATGAAGGTCATATGAAGCACATCATTGTTTGATCTCGGACGTTGATGAATATGAGGAAAATGCTATATTGTTATTGTCACTGTATGTACTCGTAGTAAAAAGCGTACCGACGTGTCAACAACATATATCAATCCACATGAAGTTTTGTTATCAACTTTCATTCATATCCCATACGGGAGTCATTATTTTGGAATCAAGAACTGAATTGTCAATCAACTGCGACATGTAAGCACCATAGGTTTGGGAAGCAGGTTATTACTATCAAGAAATGAGTAAATCGCTTGAAAAGTATTTATATTGTCGTTTTGTTGACGATATAGAAGTTTATTGGTTCATTTTCATTTAAAAAGAAATTATTTACCCGAGAACATTTTGTACAATATTTAGGAAATCAATCATGTAAATATTGGTATTGCTACATTAGTAATATGTGACATTTCATTTAAAATATGATGGTGCAATTCAGCTTTAATCCTAGATTATTGACATCGGGTTGGAAAAAGGATGGAAAAATGTAATTAGTTTGCAATTTTTACATGTGGTTTTTGTTCAACCACTCGATCTTGATATAATTTTTTTTTTTTTTTTTTTGACATAACAAAGATGTAAAGCAAAGAGACTGTACAACAGACACAGCATGATTGCACACTGCTTTGACATATCGTTATATGTACAGCACATCTAGTTTGTTGATGTAAACAAAACATACATGTGTTTTACTGATAATATTTCCTATCGTAAGAAAAAACACTGATCCTCATTAGTCTTAATACTTTTGTTTCTGTTGCAGAGTTTGTCTGCCCGAAAAACCACTGTTCAGACCACTTCCATCAGCAAATAATGTAAGCGGCGCTGATCTGATCGTGTTTTTCATTAAAGACGAAAAGATTGGAATATATCCAAAAGCTTATGATAGCAAAATCAGAGAGTTTACACCATTAATAAGCGAATACCACAAGGGAAGATGCACCAGTGTTTAGAAACTGTTCACCAGAAAGGAAAGAACATTTCTCCTGGTAGGGATCGAAGGAACAACAGTTGTCAGAAAATATCAGGAACAACAGAAAAATACCTTCGTTAAGAGATACAGAACACAGGGATGGTAAGAGAATCTGCACTTGAAGGGGAGGTACACCAGTGGTCAGAAAATGAAACAAAGTTTACTAGTAGGGAAGGAACACCAGTGTTAGAAATATTTTCACAAGTTGGAAAGGAACACCAGTGTTAGAAATATTTTCACTAGTTGGAAATGAACACCAGTGTTAGGAATATTTTCACTAGTTGGAAAGGAACACCAGTGTTAGGAATATTTTCACTAGTTGGAAAGGAACACCGGTGTTAGGAATATTTTCACTTGTTGGAAAGGAACACCAGTGGAAGAAAAATGTCCACCGGTAACACGGAACACATGTAGTCATCTATCGTTCATCTGTCTATAGACATGGACTGATAAAGGAAGACAGACATACATGGAAAAGGAACACTGACAGACGCGAAAAAACAACAAGTTCAAGTTCAAGACTTTTACTTTTTCTTTTATTACCGAACTTGTGGTTTAAATAATACCTATTTCAATTTTTATCATATTGTTTGTAATTTGTTATGAAAGCTATATCTTTAAGTAATACAAATTTTAATCTATTTCTACTAATTAAATATCTTTCAATGTTTATGGTTTTGCTTTTTTTATCGAGTGAGCTAATGCCGATTATTTAATGAAATCAATATTTTTCATTAATTTTTACTTCAAAACAATGTTACAATTTTGCCTTCCGATTCAAAGACTCTAAATGCAATTGATAGGATTATAGTAAAATTAAGCTACTTATTTCATTTCGTATTCAATTCAATTGTAAATCTTTTTCCTTTTCCTCATGTAACTAGCCCATTGGCTTTTCTTGTACCGTTCGGCTACAAAGAACCTTTCTGAAGCTCGATCGGTAAATCGTTAGCCTTGTAAGGCAGAGGTCATGGGTTCGAATAAATTACACGAAAATACCAACATTTCAACATAATCATAATCCAAACTCAAATTCAGTAAATATAGGGCAAAATATCAACAAAGGAAATATCCACAAGGAGACTCCAGTAAAAAAACAAGGAGAATAAGACAAAGTGTCCCGAAAGAGTAAGCGTCTTCGACCACACCATGTTGACTTTGGTGAATCAGAGTACATAATGACTCCAAATGAAAACGATGAACACAAGAAGCACCAAACATATCCATATCATATCGCACAAAGAAATAAGAGCTTTCTCAACAAGATCACTATGACAACCACAAAACTTTCTCAGAAATTTCTTTAACATTCATCTTTTAAAAAATTGTGTTACGAGTTTGTCTGTCAGTTAACGACCTCTTGCATGAAAACTACAACAATTTGAACAGGCTCTAAACATCGAATAAACTGTGACATGTACGCACTTTTGGTTGAGAATGCAGGAATGTTGCTATCAAGAAATGGAAAACTCGATATTAGGAAACATCATACAGCAACTAAACCATACATTGAGTTCGGTGTAAAAATACCTTTATTAAAATGTAGTATGCCTAAAAGCAAATCTTTAGAAAATTGAATACAACTATTATCATATTTAAGATAGTCAGAGGTCATAACGCAGTAAATACAATGTTTTCTTTCTCCAAGCGTTTTCTTCTTGTTATTAGTAATTCAGATATCACACATCCACAAATTGCATTTAGACCATATAGAGCCGAAATGTTTGCAGTTTGCTTGAATTATTCTTTCATCTGGAAAAAAAATTGAATTCATGTCTGATTGATATGTGATTGATAAATCCTGTTACCAAAGGATCGCTGAAATTCTAAAATTTTGACTCGTTTTCATATATCACATGTCAGATAAAACCCATAAGATATATTGCCGGTGAAATTAACTAAAATCATCGATAAAATGATAACTCTAACATTTGTTTCATTAATTTCAAATGAAATAAAACTTATTGTCATATGCTCTCTACATTCCTTCATGGTGTGTTGCCCTAAAACGTATATAATGTCTGGTCCTAGGGTGGTATACATTAGAATGATTGTAACTAGCAATTAAATAGATAAATAGACACATCAAAAATTAATAGGTAGATTGCGAGGAAAGCGAGAAATTCTTATTGATATCCCATGTTATTTTGTTATGAACCAAATACGGACACTATGTTTTTTTATAAAGGTCACACAAACACAGACTCTCAAATAGATAAAATGGCAAAGCCTTTTATTGACTACCGTGTGTCAAGTTGACAGTGAAAAAGCTGACATAATCCAGAAATGGTCTCAAATGGCAATTCACAAGAGCACAACGGGTAACACATCAGCTTATCGAAATGGATACCACTGCAAAAGGACACAGAACGTATTGTGTTATATTTCGAAACTCTGAACTGACAATTATTCCTAAAGTCGATCAGCTGTCAGTCTGTAGCCTGCCGAACCATTTTTTTCATCCCTCTCATAAAATATTCGTCGTCAGTTTGTAGACAGGGGAACAAACTTATTTGTAACCCCTTCTTCAAGTGCTATCAGTTTCCAGCTTGTCACAAAGCGGATAACCTTACTAGTGTGACTATCATGCAATCTTATCAGTTGCACGTTTTAATTAAGCAAACGAGCTGTATCACTTTCCGGAGATACACTCGGTGACTCAAAAACAACTTACACTTCCGGAACACGTGGTCTTATTCTCCTTGTACTTTTTCATGATTCTCCTTGTAAAACTCTTTTTTATTCATTCTTTGTCCTTCTAGTTTTATTGAATTTATGTTTGAATTATGATTATGTTGATATCTTAGTAATTGTGAATACTTTACATAATGCCTAGCATTGTTTGATTGTCCTTCTAGCGTCGAAACCATTTGTAAAATAGATATCCTAATTTCTCATTCAATGGTCATCAAGAAATGCCAAATGCGAAGCGCATATTGTCGGAATGTTAGGTAACTTAGAATATTTGAATAAAATCTTCAGTGTGAAGAAAGCAGACATCATTAAGCGGTAAGTAGTAATTCTAACTAAATCATATCAATGAATGTACCTAGTTTGTTTTAGAAAGCACTCCCCAGACTTTCCAATAACTTACGTATTTAGTCCATCTCTTCCATCTGATATGAATGAATGTCAAGATTAAACACTGCCAACGGGATTCTTTAAGTCTGACTCTCCTACTTTTTGACGATAAGTATTTTCCATGTTGATCACACATGTAAGTTTAAATATTCTTGTAAGAGATATCACTTTGCGAAACTCTCCTGTCGATACTCTGCAATGTATAAAGGGAGGTAACTCCAACAAGGATCAAGACAAAATCGATTATTAATTTACTTTAGAAATTCAAAAATGGGTTTTTTCAATGGATTGACAGTTTTAACTTGTTACAAATAGTACTGTTGGTAGAGACAAAGGGCCATCGTCTTTGCTTCCTAAAAAGAACTGATTCAATTTTTACCCCAACAGAAATCAAAGACAAGACAGAATCGTCAATGTCGGCCGTTTGTGTCTTTTCCTGCAACGAGACCAGCATAGACAGCTTTCCATCCAGCTGTATGTTAATCGTGATAATTAGAATTTCTCTATTTTGAGTTTTCCACTTCTTGATAGCTAATTCTTGCATCCTCATCCTATGGTGTTAACATATTGAAGTTGATTCGATTTTCAAATACCTGTTTCCATGGTCACGATTCGCGCTCAAGAGGTCGTCAACTGACGGACAATCTCGTAAGACAGGGTTTCAAAAAATGACTGCTGATGAAAATTATGTTGAAGTTGTACAGGTCATTGAGTAATGTTTTATTTCTTGAATATTAAAATGTATTTTACTATAAGGCATAGCAGAAAACATCCATTATTTAATTAAATTTGTTGCAGCACAAATTACATGCGATCTGATAAAAATAATATATGTAAGCTTTAAGTTCTGCAATGGAAAAAGGCAAGTCTTGATAACTTGATTTTCAATCTGTTTTTTATTTCGTGTCCTTCAGTCTGCCTTTTTCCATCCATGTCTGTCTGCCATTACCACTCTCTGTCCATAGACAACAGGGATAAGCGTTGTATAACCAAACGTATTCCATCTTTACCAATGGAAATATTCTAACCTTCGTTAGCATTGTGTTTTACCCTTTAAAGTTAGCTGATTTCAAAATCAGTCACCAGTAATAATCAAACATCAATCAAGCATCGGTTTAATTCATGGATTTCGTAGTAATAATACAAAAAAATAAAGATACACATTCCTCATAACATCTTACTGAAATTTATTATAAAAGATAAGAAAACAATTCATGACTATACACCACGGAGGTGTACTACTAACTTTTATGTTACATAAAGGGAGCGTTAAAGTATTCTACGTCAAGTAAAACACCACTTAAAACCAAAATTACAAGTAGCTTAATTGAATATATTAAATGTTAATTATATTAACAATTAGATATATATGCTGCTAGTCGGGTATTTCAAGGCTTGGGTCTTACTTTTAACATTATCACCTTATACCTTTGTGTTTTACATCGTACGTTTAAAATAGACTTTATGAACGAATTTTTGTTTATTTATTTCATTTATTTTTATTTTATTTTTTTATTTATTTTATTTTTTTATATTTTTATTTATTTATTTTTTTTTTTTTTTTTGAAATCAACGAAAAATATCAAATCAGATTGAAAATAATGAAATCGTGATTTGAAAAGTTATGATTCTTCTCTACTTTTCTTTGGTACAGAAATTACCTGATAATACTACAACGTATCAACAACTGCATTTGGCCTCATTGTGCTATATCGTTAAAGTATGTTTTACCCATAATACAACAAGTACGTAACACTAGAAGCACACAGCACACATTTCTTTACTTACAATAACAATTGGGATTATTTGAATAATAAATCCAAAATTTATAACTGTTGGAGCTGTTGAAGCATATACATTTATAATAGTTTAAATAGTATTTGTAACTTGTAAAAGTAATCAATGTTGATAAATGGATCATGTCGTATTATCATCGTTAAGTAGTACTCGAGACGAGGAGGTGAGAATTTTAGAAGTGTCAGTACATTTGTTGATTTCTGAAATATGAACATCTAATCGGTATTTATTTTATCCAGGAATTTACTCACATAAGCAAATGCTATGCAACGGGAAGCAAATTGAAATCAGTATTTCGATAGCAATTTTCACATATTCCAGTTTGAGAAAAAATGAATTATTCTAGTTTGTGTGATTAATCATGATTATGAACTAGATTTCGGTAAGACTTAAATATTACTGCGTGTGTTCAAAATCTTTAATACTTTTCGTACATGTTTGATTATACTGACATGGCCCTTTTCCTTTCATGATTCTGAATTTTACATTGATAATACAAGATGGTACCTCAGTTCTCACTTTGTGCACATGACATTTATGAACTTTGCAATAATATTTGCATAACGAAAGCCGCAAATGAATGAAAACATCACATCAGGGATGGCTATTCACTGGGTCTCTATATTCAACTTTTACTCTTTTTATTTTATTTTTATTTTGGTTTTGAGTTTATATCTATTGCAAGTAGATGCCGTTGATATGAAGAAATTTGTAATTCAATTCTCAGTCCATGTCATTTAAGTTTACATTCCTTGGCTAGCAAAACTCTATTACGCAAAACACCGCTATAAAAATGAGTTACCAGAAACACCTACATGTGCATGTATGATACATCAACTGTTCATTGGATAACTATTCAGTACTATGAAGGTTTGTTTTCACAACTTTCGAGGAAGGAATGAAATTGTAAATTTTTTAACAACCGATAATGATTATCTTTACAGCATGGTAACGTCCATGTTTTAACGATTAATGCAAAATTATGTAGAAAAGAAGGAACTACATGGGTATACAAATATAGAGTACTAAATACAATGTTTACTACTAATAAAGTACAGACAGTTTTCTCTTGTGTCATTCCTCTCCACGAAAACGTGAGTGTTGTCTATATCAGAAATCTGCAGGAACATTAGGTTCACCTGTGATGCTATTCCCAGATCGAAGTGTCATTGTGATGTTCACCAGGTCAGGATTGTAAATTGCAAAAGTTGGCCAAAGGGCTTTGCTGGTATCCACATTTCGGAATCTGTAGATGCATTTTTTCAATTTTGCGTCTATCACAAAAAGTTGTTGTTGCTCTGTGTCCAGTAGAAATCCGTAAATTCCTCGAAATGTTGTCCCAGGGCTCTTTCCATTTGTTAAAGAAGTATGGAATAGTTTCGAATTGTTATGCCAAGCCTGGAAACAAATTGATTCACAGATGGAGCATCGCCTCGCACAGATCACCCAGGCATATGGATGACAGTCAATAGTGTAGTGTTTATCGATGTGAGATTTTCTTGACAGGCCTATTTCAAACATCAGTTCTTGGCGAAGTTGTCTTTTTATGAATAGATAGATTTCTACCTCAAAATATTGATGTCCTGTTTTACCGAGTGGGCGGGTACTTATCGTGCCTCTGTAGCTCACAAAGGCTCGGTTTCCTACTCCAGACAATAGCTTGCGTTCCTTTTGGTTTGTCATCTTTTGTTCACTCTTTGAAATTGCATTTTGTGGATGGCACTTGGAACTGTCGAAACAGATGTCTGGAACTAAAGAAAAAAATTTAACATAATCAAAATACTGGAATATACAGAAAATAAATTCAAATCTGACGGTGATGTTTTGGCAAAATTTTGACAATTGAAATTTTCTAACATTTGTTATATATCTAACAGAGACAGGTTTATTTATGGAAGATACACTGTAGTTAATTTATCTCCTGATCGATTTACACTTTTGTTGACGGCAAACGGATTACTATAAATTTTGGAATTTAAGGCGATTCTTGGTCGTGGTCATTTTCTAATTGAGAAATCGGTCTGGTTGTCATCATTTCCTTGGTTCTTCCTTTGAGAACGTGTAATCACACTGCGTGTGTTGTCAGTGCAGCAGCAAGTATATATATATATATATTCCGAAGCAGCAAGTTTCTTTTCCCATTTATTACTTATTCTGTTATATGCATATCTTGCTTGTTTGTTTTCACGTCTCGGCTACATGGTTAGCTTGTTCTCTCGGTACAAAATAGATGACGTCTTTACAAAAACAACATCAAAAAGATTTGTGCTAAATACGTTCCTTGTTTTAAGTTACAGGTTTCATAAAGAATGAAAACCATTTAACTTAGTCAATCTTCTATTAATGAACCTTAGTATCACAGACAATTCCTAGAATGAGGAAACAGCTGTATGCTTTAGTTCACTATTTAACTCTATTGTATGTAATTGCTGATTTTGATAAACGGTTTAAGCTTTACAATACATGTACATCTGAGCTAGCCTATTTGTAATTGAATAAAATATTAAAAACGTAATGTAAATTCCCATCATGAATGAGGAACTAATATCACGGTCTGGTAATCTCGTGAATTCTCACTGTCTAGTAATCTCGTGAATTCTCACTGTCTGGTAATCTCGTGAATTATAAATGTAAATATTGAATACTGATAGTCGAGTTAGGTATAGTCGTTCTAAGGAAAACATTGCCTGAAAGTCCAGATGTCCGAAAGGCTGTTGGCATATTTGTAAAAGAAACTGTTTATGTTCTAATTAAGTGTTGATCTTATTAAGGACAGTCCGACATAAATGGGGTAACTTATAGATGTATATCACTGAAATGCCATGTTCCTAGCACTTTAGCGTGACATACCTCGCGGTTCAGTGTACTGACATCGATTCTTTGAGTACCTTGCTTAAGTGTTGAGCGCCAAAGAGAGAGCGTTTAACGCCCATGACCAGCTCTCTCGGGCGAGCGCTCATTCTAAAGGGAAGTAATTTGTAGGGAGTCTGTAGGAAGAAAACTATGAATAATGAAGAAAGTAAGGTCGTTACTACCAGTCACAAAATGACTATAGGGTACATTTTAATTCTTACAACCTTTCTGTGGCGGTACGACGGATGTTTGTAAAATAGGATCAATTGTATGTACGTGTT
This sequence comes from Ylistrum balloti, assembly GCF_031769215.1. Taxonomy (NCBI): domain Eukaryota; kingdom Metazoa; phylum Mollusca; class Bivalvia; order Pectinida; family Pectinidae; genus Ylistrum; species Ylistrum balloti. Next base: position 253,482 of record NW_026782694.1, on the reverse strand, counting down.
CTTTAATTTGAAAGACCATATTTTATATGAAGGCTACCTAGTTGATAGCAAACATATTTGCATCGCAGCACAAGTTTTAATCCTGATGCTGTCGGTTACGTTTTATTTTCATTTATTATAATCTTTTTCCTTTATCAAAAGGTCGCTATGCCCCATAAGACATTTAAATATATCGTGGACAACCGGATAAGGAGTGTTTGTATTAAAGAAATTTGGCAATATTTTCGTGTACCATTTGTGATATTCACTACGATTTCTATACAAATCGATCGCCTTTTTCCAATCATTCTGGGTCGGAGATCAATATTACATAGGTAATTTAGATATTGCTATTTGCGATCATCCAGCTTATGGAAATTCATTGATAGAATTTTTACAATTGAGTGACCTCCAGTTCAGGAAATTAAATATCTATTTATAAATATTGACCCGGGAGTTTTTAACCCATAAGGTCATTGATCTCCAATCGACTACACTCATAGTGTTATTCTTTTTATAACACTTCACGCTGTTCATAATTTAACTGTAACTAATCTAATACAGGCCATTAAAGCACCGTGAATCAACTATAAGCTGCTGGGATTTGATTTACTTCTATACAAAGAAAGTGTTAACCCTCCTAATTTGCATTTGAGTTCGATAAAAATATTATTTCATTATTATGATAAAGCAAAGAAAGCAACATAACATTATGTAGTCACTATATATATTTGTAATATTATCTACAAATATGTATGTTTTCATAAAACAAATATAAAACGATATGGGTTACTTACAGAAAAGTTCTGGTTCTTTGGGAGACATGGATCCCTCGGAAGGCGTGCTTTCTTTTCTCTCAGTTGATTTGGCTGCAAAAATGATACTGAAAAAGCTGATTGGAATATCTTCGTCCAACTTGAGAATAAGCTAGGAGGTACACGGATAAGTAACATCATAAGAAATAGAAAAAATGACTTTGGATAAAATGTATGAACTCGATGATAAATTAGAAACACATTATGTAGAGGTGAAGAATGTCGAAAGACATTCAAAACGTTGTACTTTAGAACACACCACGTTAATTACACTTGAGCGCTAATATGTGCCCCAACAAACCGAGATTTTACATCTAAAAGCAACGACGAAAATATCGATATGTCAAGATAGTCTTAATTCTATCTAATATTCTATGAAAATATAGCAAAATGTCAATAAAAACAAAGATTTATACTGAGAATTCTTAAAACAAATACAATTAGAATAAGACCAGATGTTCCGGTAGAGTAAGCGTCTCTGCTTTACTGGCGACACCCGCCATGTAAATCTTGGTCAACCAATGTGGTATATGGGGGTTCAAAATAGTTTTTATATGAAAATACATAATGTTGCATACTTACGAGTTTCAAGTTCAGACAAATCCAAAGACGTTTCGTCGGATTCGTGTGTATAAAATGGATATCCCTTTTTATTTAGGTTTCCGCCACATATCACAACTTTGGCTATGTGTTTTCCTGGAACAGTTGGTTTATAGTGAGCTTTATAACAGCCGTGAGATTCAGAACAATCTTCAACATTGGCATCCTCAGTTCTGCCTTTTGGGTCCAGGATGGTCACAGAAATACTGACGCCGGTTTCTCTGAGAAGCACATTTTGTTGATCGTACAGTGTTACTGTCAGTGCTGTTTCCTCTTTTCCGACGAAAATGTCATTTGTTTCTACTTTCGTGTTTGGTAAATACGCTGACGTAGCTATTACGTCATCAACACCTGGGATCGATTTCATGAAATCTTCGGTTGTACCATGTGGCACAAATTTTGCAGAAGAAGTGACAGGGTTGCTGATCTTTGTGACATCATTTTGAGACAAGTTGTTGACCCTCTGTAATACTGGGTCTTTTACTACTAAAAACTCGGCCGCATCGCTGTATGACAAATGATCTTCCGCATATTTTCGTGCCTGATTCACGCGTTTTCGTTCCTCCTGTATTTTAACAATGTGTTTATTTAGATTTGTCTCGTTGTTTTCTCGTGTATTTTGAAGTCGAGCTTTCAGTTCCATCCTCCGCTTTTCTAGCGCAAGAACGCACGTTTGGAAATACTGCTCAAACTCTTCTTCGGCTTTATTGTCTTTCATCTTCACTCTTTCTCTCTCTTCTTCAAGTTTTCCCATCTTTCGTTCGATTGCATTTGACTGCTGTCGCAGATGAATAAGATAGCCCTCTAAAAGTCGTTTGTTTTCTACGTAAACGTCGTTGATATCTCTGATCACGTGTCCTTCACTTTCCGGGTGCTCGTTTCCCACACAGAGCCTACATACTGGCTGGTTACACGTTTCCTTGGCACAAAAGTTTCCGAGTGAGTAACCCTCATGACCCGGGACTTGACATGTTGGTTTGTTGTGAAGCGATTCGATTGATGAATTTCGGAGTGTTTCTAGACTTATCACTCTGTGTGACTTAGTGAGTTTAGTTTTCTGGTGTGCCTGATCGCATTCCAGACAAAGAAAATCCTCACATTCTCCACAACGTGAAGTGGCCTGTTCTCCACACTGATCACAATTAAACTCATTTGGTGTCTTTTTTATCCTGTACAAATCCACCATATGCTTTTTCGATGTGTCCACTGGGAATTTCGAGATGTCTTTGCCATCAAGATGAAATGATTCCTGACAATCTGGACAAATTATTTTAGACTGTCTAGATGACTTCTTAAGACAAGTTGAACAGCAGGAATGAAGACAAGGAAGAACATGCGGAACGTGTTGATGGTTGTCAAAGAATTGCTTACAAGACACGCATTTCACCGAATTCTCCATGTCTGACCTTGACCCTGGGTTTGTAATGTTTAACACTGTGCCAGTGGGTCGCTTACGTATTTGTTTGAAGGATGTCTGAAATAGAAAACAAATCATCTTAATCACAGATAAGTCAACAAGCTTAACACCACAAAATAACATTGGAACGACGTAATAACATGATTTTATCATTTGACCTAGATATTTCGCAGGGTAATTCATGATTCCGTTTGAAACATTGCCGTGTTGTTACAATTTCATTGTTGATCAACTGCCACTACATGATTAATTCAATACTGGAAAATTGTTCACAGGAGAAACAAAGCTGAATACCTATCCTGTGGTATTAATCTTTCAGTTGATTTGTACTCTATGGTTTTCGCATAAAACTACTACCAGTTACAATGCAATCTGTTATTTTCCTGGGCCACCTTACGGCTGACAATTCAATACCTAAATGTTTTCCTATAGTTCTTTAAATTGAATATCAAACTTATGACAAATTAAACTGGTCAGCATATCAGCGTCCTCTGTTTCACAAACCAGACCGAACAACTCCTGAAATTACGGTGCGCTATGTTCCTGTGACGTCACTTCCGATCAGTATTTATCAAATCAAAACGTGTGTAACACTTATACATAGATTTTAAACAATGACGACAGCAAATCCCTCCGAGCAACATAACAACAATATCTCTAGATTCTGAACTCATTCGAAATTATCTCAGTCGTGGTAAAGTATGTCAATGTGTTTATCTCGACCAATGAATGACCATAAACTCTGATATTGTGCAGAGTTTGATAACATAAGTGAAATGGCATGATTATTTACACAGTGTCCCTGCTATCCATCGAAATGAAACTAAAGCTATCACATCAAAGGATAAACATAATTTGAATCAAGCTAAAGTTGAGATAACGAAATGTCCTATTCCTTTAAGTAAAACAAATTGTTTAAGTTGCAAACCCCATGGGAATTCCTTGATATCATTTCTTTCTATCAAAAACTGATCCGTTGTCATTTTATAGTATAGATGTGCCTAATTGTGAATAATCACTTGGCGGGTGTCGTCGATGAAGCAAAAGACGCTTACTCTTCCGGGACATCTGGTCTTATTATCATTGTACTTTTTCAGTAGTCTCCGTGTAAATCATTCTTTGTACACATTTTATTGAATTTGAGTTTGGATTTTTATTATATTGATATGTTGGTATTTTATTGGTGTTTTTATCACTTCAACGTTTGAATAAGATATTGTATCACTGTTTCGTCAAAATACTGTAAAATCGTTACTTTTCGTGGGAATTTATTTTATTGCTATCATTGGTTCACTTACTCTACTAATTCATATGTCCGCGAACTGTTAGAATTGGTATGATTAGATTTATTGAATTATATTCATCTTGTGCCCAGTGGTTGAAAAATCACGGAAATGGAGCTCCACGAAAATATATGACTAACAGTAACTGCTGATTAAAGCATCACCGACAATGTAAACGCAAATGATAAATTTTCGTCGTCTCTCCCTGAAATAAAAACATTTCAATAATTACATGTACATTACCTAGAACACAAATTATATTTATAGTTTGTAGATATATGACATTAAATAATATGAAAGAATTTAAATCCTTTCACTGATATTCTGATCATGTCTATATAGTATAGATACAGGAACAATGAAATAGCAAGTCTGTGTTTCATATTTTTGTAAAATTAAGCCACATTTGTGCGATGCAAATTTCATCATTTCGTATGTTGTACAAAAAAATCCCTTTAGTCTACAGTTGCCATATACAAAAATTACCGAGCACCAGTTACCTGTGTTATGTTGTGTCAACACAAAAACTAGTGTACTGATCGCTTAATTGAGCATGTTATGTTTCCATGCCTCGTAGACTCATTTATCAAGGAACTTTAATAACATATAACGATTTTCTATGGTTCAATACTGACTTGACGACAAAGGTGAATATTACATGCAAATTATTAAACAGCTATTCAGTTGGGTTCAATGACTTTCTCATTTCCCAATAAATAGAAACGATCTGATCATCAAACATTACAGTGTAGCTATTTACCTGATCAATTTTAAAGTCCATATTTGTGGGAAAGCATTTGCAAATTTCGTCAGCAACCTCTCCCCCCTACCCCTACCCCACCCCCACCCCCACTCCCTTCCAAAACGAAAGATGTCCGTCAGAAAGCCTGCTGTGTATTGTTTGATAACCAAACGTATTTCACTTTATTAAGAGCCACACCTCGTTTCCCTATCATACCCCACGCCACCCCCATTCCACCACTCCATTTCAACAGTCACCTGACTTTTCTCCTTCTTTTCTTTTTAAAGAGCACTAAATTATAGCGAGGCCGTTGTTTACGGGAAGTTATACAAAAATCAAACCAAACTAAAATAGCGAGGTCTGCCTTACATGACCATTACTGCTAACAGGAAGTTTAACAATATAGAATTGTATATAGAGGTTTTACAACATATATATATATACCGGTCTGGCATAGATTATGGTATTCACCAGTACCTATCAACGTATACTTTTCACTGAACACGTTTATTATAGATAGGAAGGTTTTTTCCAAATTCATTAATGCTTTTCTATCAAATTGAAACGAACTTGGATCCACATTGTATTAGAATATCTATATATTCCATGGTTACCATCAATTTAGTGTCCATGAAGTAGTTCATGCAAAACGATATTCTTGTTTATTCAAGGACATGTTTTGTTTAAGGACTCGTGCACTAGGTCACACATTTAGTCAGCTGTTAAATCATAGAAGGAAAAAAATCTAGTAATTATAGATTGTTGTTGTCTCGTGTGTATAAACATGTATTATCAGGTAACACTAGAAATATATGTACATTAATTATAAAGTAATTTGACGTTAGAATAATCAATTTCATACGGAAAACTGGCAATGGACGCTTATATCCGAATCCAGGATACTTCAGTACATATGTAGCTTGACACAAAACATCCTCGATCACTATATATTCTGGCAAAGGACTTAAAACCATGATCTCGAGAAACACAAACGGAAAGGACAACATGGGACGGAGAAAAGAGAGCGGTTTCAAACGTAGATGGCTGTGCTGTAAATTCTCAGTAACAACAAACTACTTAAGTAAAGGAAAAGAAATTATAAGGAGATGAAAATAAAAAGGAAAACGCCCATTTAAGGAAATGATTCAGGATTTGGATGCTTTTATTAACCCTCTGACTAAAGGAAAAAAAATGAAAATTCAAATTCAAAATTTTAGAGGCCACGAAAGCTCATTAGAGATGTTGCTACCTACACGTAACCTTCCTGAGAAACAGTCCACTCTATGCTGACATGGTTGTGTTCAACACAGACACTTTACCCTATTTTTTCTGGATGGAATGAAACGAATCTCCCGTATTTTGTCTAAAGAAAAATCGGTGATGGAAGTAATTATAAAAAGAACGTGTCTTAACTATTTTATTAAGGTTAACGTGTAAAATTATTGATTTAAAATACCACACCTTGTGCTTTTAATGAGACGTTTTCATGGAATTTGATTAAAATGCATATATCTGATACGACCACGCTAACACAGAATAGGTGTATCCGAGAGATGTACTTTAATCTGATTTACATATTTATGGAATTTTAAGTCCTAAATTATAATTGATCACATGTCGTGTTTCATTCATGAGCTTTATCCTTTATCCATTGCGAGTGTAAAGTTATCTTATATACAGTAACTCTATGGACTGTTTAATTCAAATTATTGTCCATTGCATTACGTAACCTGATTAGGAAACGAGCCACGATCTACTGAATCAGTTAAATACTGACCCGCAGGTAAATTTGACACTTATTAAATGACACTTTTCACCTTGATTTCTGATCATTAACGTTCATTGTGCTTTTTAACATCGATATCCATTGGGTTTTTTTAATCGGTTAGGACCTCGCCTTTGTGCGGAACATAATTCCCTGCCGTTTGGTAACAAAATTGTTTATATAAAATTTCAACGTTTATACTGCTTCCAAATCTGATTTGTATTTTGATCTGAACAAAATACCAGTGAATTTACATTACTTTAATCGGCTCATAATAAAGTGTGTTACAGAGAGGGTGTATTGTTTCAATTGCAGTGTTATTTAACAAAATATAGGATCATCGTTTTACCTGTTATTCGCCAGGGGAAAATATGGTGGTAGGGGTGGTGGTGGTGGTGGTTGAGGGGAGGGTGGGGGGGGGGGGGTGCGAATTTTGTTGATAATTTCACGGTTAGTATTTTTCAGTGCGATATCACGAAAGAAAAGTATCTTGCTAAGAAAATATAAAATATGGTGAAAAATCAAATTAATGAATGAAAAGTAAAGATGCCATTGTTTCATTTATCATAGCCTTAAACTTCATTCACGGTTAGAATACAAAGTTTACGTTGCTAAGGTAAATAGATACATTGCATAGATGCAGCTGTAATACAATACAATACAGGGCGAGATAGCACAATATATCGAATAGATAAATAGACACGTTGTAGAAATACATCTGTTATACATTACAGTACAGGCGAATTGGTACAATGTATTGTATAAATAAAATACATACATAGATACAGTGTAAAAATCGAGCGAGATCATACAACATCTTGTTCTGTATTGATAGATGCGCTAACTAACAACGATATAATGATTTGTCTAAATTTTGAATAATGTACATCGAAATCAATTTAATAATATAAGGGTATATATATGTATATACAATTTTCATAGTAGGTAAAAACAACTAGAAAACTACATACATTGATGATGTACATATCAAAACGTCCCAGACCATCTGTTCAATAGTTGTGTTGAATATTGATCGTTTTGTATAACATTAGTGTTAATGGGTCAGCTGATTAATTAGATAAACTAGTATGAGACATGCACTGGACACAGTCTTAGAACAATATCTAATAAATATCGAGAACATCAGATTATATTTTCTTTTATAAAAACGGACTTACCATTTTTGTTGCTCCTTCAACGCTCACAACAACCCCACTACCAGTTATGACGTGTTGTAATGCTCTGCTTTGAACATGTACGGTCTTATCAAGTGACGGGGTTTCACACTACGTGCTTTTAAATGATATACGGCACGAAAGTCGATTTTGTCGACAAGTAAATGGATATTAAACTGCGTCTGAATATGTGAAATTGGGGTTTTTTTAATAATGAATATATCATTCATGCGTGAGAATGTATCTAATACAGATTTATATGGCGATGTCAATATCGTCTCTCATCACTTACCTAGTTGTAAAAGGTGTTGAGAATTAATTGAATAGTTCAACCTAATTGTTCCATGTATTCATGGCTTATGCCAGTACAAAGTCATGGGTTCCATCAGGTTACTGAATAATATGAATTATATATATAAATAAACAAGAAAAATATGGTAATCTATCTGATGCATGAGCTATATAATGATTTTTCATAGTCTACATATAAAATACAGTGTCGTTTTATAGCTTTCGGTTTTGGCGTAAAGATCGATAATATTACAATAGTTTGACGAGGACATCAAACTGAAAATTGGAGGGTGGGGATGAGAGTGGGGGTGGGGTAGGGGGGGTGTTGTTAAGAAATGTGCCGTTAGTAAAGATGTCATAGAGAAGCGAGGGTACAAGGGCCATGAGGACCATTAGATATCATTAAGCGTTCTATAATTCCGTGTTATCAGTATGTTCGGATTTTCCTAATCGAGCTTTTGTATGACTAATTCAATGGAGAAAGTTTAGTAGATGTATAGTGTATTTTTTCATTATTTATTTATTTTGCAATTTAACCTTTTCAATTCACGTACTTTCATGTTTGACTATCTTACTTCTGATTTGTTTGATGTTGTCACATAACTCAATTGATATATTGTTGTCAGACTATCCCACAATTTAACCCTGTCCTAATAAATCAGTTTGGACTGGTTTTATTACGTAACGATGTTAGGTGACATGGCCAGGTGTGATAATACCTGTAGACTAGATCAAAAGGCGCGTTAATTGGTTAAATACCTATCCTGGTATTGACAGTTAGAGATTGAGTTTATATCGAGTTATCTGTATTGTGTAAGTATTTTATATTCTTTGTGCTTTAGTTAAGTTTTTTTAACAATAAGAACTGAGACCTTGGCGTGTTCTTGGACAATACTGACCACGAACAACGAGTACCATACCAAAGAGCGACCCAAACAAAGTCGTTCATATATAGTGTTTAGTAATTATTTATCTGGGCCGCATCTTTCATCTTTGGAAATTATATCATCATCTATACGAAAATTCTATCACAGTACAAGGGTCGGTATGTCGAGGTAAAACTGTACTACAAAGCACGACTGATATTATTTCAAAGTTTATTTGTAAACGAAACGACGAGTGACTTTATATCAAGGTTTGATTATAAGCCAAGGGACAAGGGTCATTGTATCACAAGGTTAAACTGTACATCAAAACACGATGGACATTGTATTAAGGTTAAACTGTACATCAAAGAACGATGGACATTGTATTCAGGTTAAACTGTACATCAAAGCACGATGGACATTGTATTAAGGTTAAACTGTACATCAAAACACGATGGACATGTATTTAGGTTAAACTGTACTTCAAAGCACGATGGACAGTGTATTCAGGTTAAACTTTACATCAAAGCACGATGGACATTGTATTTAGGTTAAACTTTACATCAAAGCACGATGGACATTGTATTAAGGTTAAACTGTACTTCAAAGCACGATGGACAGTGTATTCAGGTTAAACTGTACATCAAAACACGATGGACATGTATTTAGGTTAAACTTTACATCAAAGCACGATGGACATTGTATTAAGGTTAAACTGTACATCAAAACACGATGGACATGTATTTAGGTTAAACTGTACATCAAAACACGATGGACATGTATTTAGGTTAAACTGTACATCAAAACACGATGGACATGTATTTAGGTTAAACTGTACATCAAAACACGATGGACTTTGCATTCAGGTTAAACTGTACATCAAAGCACGATGGACATCGTATTCAGGTTAAACTGTACATCAAAGCACGATGGACATCGTATTAAGGTTAAACTGTACATCAAAACACGACGGACATTGTATTCAGGTTAAACTGTACATCAAAACACGATGGACATGTATTTAGGTTAAACTGTACATCAAAGCACGATGGACATTGTACCAGGTTAAACTGTACATCAAAGCACGATGGACATCGTATTAAGGTTAAACTGTACATCAAAACACGACGGACATTGTATTCAGGTTAAACTGTACATCAAAACACGATGGACATGTATTTAGGTTAAACTGTACATCAAAGCACGATGGACATTGTACCAGGTTAAGCGGTACGTTTTTTATAATCCCAATGCAAAATTTTGCATACAGGTGTTGCAGGCTTATCATGATACTTAGCACATTAAAGTTAACGTTATGATAAGACTTCCGTGTTTATAACAATAAATATCGCTAACTGTTATTTTTAACAACTTATCACAGTATGTTACTGATAGGAAAACATACTGGACATTTACGACGGTTTTACTGACGTACGCACACAAGGAGCATTGTATCGGGAGAGAAAACAAACAACTTAACTTTATTTATTTCACAACAACATGCGAAACTATTTGTAAGTTTATATTAATCACTGAAAGCGCGCTTAGAGTCTTACTGTTGGAGGAAACCGGGGAATCGAACACTGGACAACTATACAATGTACATAGGTAAAATGCATGTGCGTTATCGACCGTCCTATATATTGAGACTTAGCTGCAAATAATCACACGGTATATTACAGTATATAAGGCAACGTATAGCTGTACAATTATACTCAAGGAATAACATTCTGTATTTAAGTTTCAATGATATGTAATAGGAAGGAGTAATAAAAAACACCGCTGGGGTTCGAAGTAGCAACCCATCGGTCTCTAGCCGGACGCTCTACCGCTAGAGCTGAGGCTAGTTAAGCGACCTGTACTCTCAACTTCTACACTACTCCCTCCTTCACAACGTCTTCGACCCCGTAAAAAACTCCTGACTTTGATACTGTTTTAATTCACACAGCAAAACGATCTATTTACATCGAAATACAATGGCTTAAATGTGACGAATGAAGTTATTCACACTCAATGTTTGTATCAATGGTTTAATTAGGAGAAACATAGTGAAAAAGCCAAATAAACAAACAAAACAAACAAACAACAAAAACAGAAAGACAATAAAACCTTATCAAACAGCAGAAAATTTCACTCACCTTGAAAGCTTGAAAGGCATTTATCCCGTATATCAATCTAAAACCAAATCATCCCTACTATTTAATATAACACCAGCATGTACTTGTTCTTCCCAAGATATGTTAACTTTGGACATGGAATCTGATCTAAATGTCCATTGGACTTCAGATTTCTTGTTAAAAGCGCTTTCTGAATAGGAATTTTGACAAAGAATGTTATCTTTCTGCGCAAACATTTCAAGTAAATATCACGTGAAAGTCTGCCATCTTTCTTCGTTATTTGCTTCGTATGATAAGATACTGTATGTTGTGTAAATCGAAAGAACTTGGTCTATATTGTCAATGCATAGTGGTAAATAATACTAAATTGCCACGATAGCCGTAACTCAAAGACGATGTGAAGCAAAATTCAGAAAGCAGATGAACGCCAAAACGAAAGGGATGATATTCCAGAACGAGTTTAATATTTTCAGGCGTAAATTCATACTTTGCTAAAATTGAAATTAGCCAGTCCATCTGTTGTTTAGGAGGTCAAACAATGACAATTGAGGTAGAAAAACAACTGTTTACAATAAATGTTGCTTGAATCATAGTTATAAAAGAAGTTGCAGCAATAGGAGCATTTCGGCATATTCCGTCAACTCTCGGTTTGACTCCGGGTCTCGACGGATCTTTATATTTTTTTCTCGTGCCATATAACAAGTATTGCATTTACAATTACGCATAGAATAAAAACTCACATTAGTTTGAATAGGAAATACCTGTATTGTTCAAATCCTACATAATTTTCCGTCAGTGAAATTCTTTGTTAATGGTACAACAATCTCAACGTTCAATGCGTTTCAAAATCAACATAGTTTAATTTGTTATCAAAAGATTATAAGGAAGAGAGCGATCGAACCAAATGAACCAAAGAACATAAAAACAAAAAAAAAATAATAATTCTAATTTTAATTGAACGCATAAAATAAAAATTGTTTACTTTGTCAAACTTGCACTTAGGGCGTACTAATTGTTGTTTTTATCCGTACAACACACGACAATTTACAATATTTGCATTAGATATCCATTAGGCCTGTGTCATGGTTCGAATTCTCCATGAGTAAATATTTAGCTATATCTATCTATTCACAATAGCATTTCCAAAGCATATCAATCTAAAACAGCTGTTTACGCACAAAAATTGTGTCTCTATTTTGTTCTGAAAAGGCTGTAAGAGCCTTTTGTTCTCGATATAATTTTCTGAATCTCAAAAAATGTTCTTGAGTGTAATTATTTAGTGAATAAACGACTAAAAGTAACTGTAAACTGTCACTTGCATGATGTACGAATAGAGAATTATCAAAGCCAGCTGTTTTAATATCTCAGAACATTTTTTTTCATCTTATAACACAACCAGTAGGAGATTAGTGTGACGTTTCGATGACTACGCGGTCACCTTCATCTTATAACACAGCCAGTAGAAGATTAGAGTGTGACGTTTTGATGACTACGCAGTCACCGTCATCAGACACATGGTTATTTTTGGTCTATGATTTGTTTACCATCTCATCACAATATTTTTAACCACAGTTTACACAGGATTATAATACAGTTGGAAAAAACTTGGCCGGTTCCATATCACCTCGCACACTGTGTATGTCGGTGCTAGTGCGCTACACACTGGTCATTTGTCTGATGAAGTTGACCTTGTAGTAATCGAAACGTCACACTGAAACTTCTATTCTACAGCTGTGGTAAGTGATGATGTGGGATATTCCGTTTTACCAGTTCCATGAACTTTAACCCCATTTAAAAAATATTCCCTTCAACTGTTACAGAAGTCAGAATTTGTTTTAATGCCTCCTCCCGGATTCGAACCCGGTACCCTTAGTTTACTAGTCTTACGTTCAAGGAAAGAACTCGTTCTCGAGTTTTCCAGTGTTTAAAGCAATGTCTGTGTGACACGTTAAATAAATACATCTAATTGATATAGATAATGGAATATGTTTCACAACATTTACTGTTTCATGATAGTAAATGAAAATTGATGTTACATCACAAGATAGAAAATATTATTTTATGTAGATATGTTCCAGTTTAAGAAAAATAAATATCTAACAATACAAATGTCACAATCCTCGATCACATGACTATACTGTCCTGTCCAGTATGATTTTCAAACCCAGATTAGATAAAACAATATCAAAATCAAAATAAACAACTACTCGAAAACTCAAGGAATAGTTCCTAAATGAAAACAAGTTTAATGTACCCAACTAACGAACATAAAAAATGCACCCGACGTCATTTCGCACAAGTAGATAGAAATTAAATCATTACTGGACGACCACATCACTTTCCAATATATTTTTCAGCACGTAACCGGCATCCCCCCCTTTCCCCCCGCCCTTTCTACAACACCACCCCCCCCCCCCCTTCCTCTTCATCTTCCCCTTCCCTTCCAGCCCAAATGACCATATTTTTTAATCATCACACATGATCTACAGCGCTTTACGACATTACTTGTATCCCGAATCAGACTTTGACAATGTTGCCATTATTAACATTACCCGTGAGTCCGTCAAGTTCTTTACTTCTACTACCTACCTATACTGAAATTGATTCATCATCAACGTCTTTTAGTCTTCATTCAATCACTGTATACTCAACTATAGATTTTTTGTTAATAATCATCGCAAGTTACCTTTTCAATCAGTCTCAAAACTGGGCATATATCAGAAAGCATAAAAAACTAGTAATAAAAATTTGGGCAGAGAATTTTCGAAATCAAAGCCAATAACTTGTAAGATTCTATTTCTTTGTGCGATATGTAGCTGGGTCTGTTGAATGCTTGTTAGTTTGTCTGTTGATTCCGTTGTTGTATACACAACTTGAGAACGTGATATTACTTACTTGCATTTATTAAAATTTACATATACATTGTACATGGCATGTGTCGTCGATAAATCAGAGGACGCTTACTCTTCCGGAACACATGGTCTTATTGTCCTTGTACTTTTTCAGCAGTTTCCGAGTAAATATTACTTTTGTTCATATTTTGCCCCAATTTTTTTCTAATTTGAGCTTAAATTATGATTATATTTACATGGTGGTATTTTCTTGTTAGCTTGTGTTCACTTAGAAAGTCATTTTTTTCGATTTTGTCCGAAACTGAATATCAGATATTAGGGACCAATGAAAACGAACAGATACACGAACGGAAAGCAAGAGGTGGACTTTATTTTATTGACGTTGCAGTCCTAAATTTGATCTTGTACATCTACGGACATTCACGGTTGGAAATCTATATACATGAAAGAGATTGGTCTCTATAGTTCTCACCAAGAAATAGTATTAAAAGTACAGTGTAGTTGTATTTGCTGGGTGTCGTTTAAGTACAAAATTTACCTAAATGATCACGAATTCATTCATTGATATCACTAATTCGAGTTAACGATATCATTAATTGAATTATTGATATTTTTCATAAGAATTAAATGATATATTTTAATGCCAAGAATTTAAATTGCAATATAAAATATTCGAATCAGTGATACAATTAAATGATTGAAGTCAATAATTCAATTTAATAGTATCAATAAATATTTAATGACATTGATAAATATTTAATTATATCACCAGGGACGTATAATACAGAATCACTAATGCTAATTATTCGAATTATTGGCAGATGCTACATGTTTCCCCTAGAGGGCCTCTTCACCGGATGCGGAAATGCTACATTGCAATATTCCAAAAATGGCGACTGGGTGCTTCCAGAAACTTATCACATAGAGATCTATTTTGCTGTTTAGGAGCAGTTACGTTCAGGTAATTATGAAACTAAGCTCTGTGTGCTTGACCTTTTTTGATCGTATCCAATACGTCATACAAACCAATTACTGTTTAAAGATGCACGACTCTCCGTGTTGTGTTGTTTATCTCTTTTTTGACAGGTCGCGAGACCGGATCACCGCAGTTAATCGGTCGTATTCGATTACATACATGTTAGGGTGTAGATTTCTGTCTCGGGGTTACAGTCTGTAAAAAGTGACGTGGGTTCCTATTGGTATAGTATTAGTTGATATGAAGTCCTGTTTTCAGTGACATATGTAATCTTTTTACAAATAGTACTGAATTCGTCACAAAATGTTGACGTATTTCTGAACTGTGTCACCAGTTTTGACGGATTTGTATTTGGTCTTATTTCGTTGTAAATTAGCATCATTGAGGAGTCCTTGAAGGACGAAACCGCTTTATGATGCAGTTTACCGGATTGAATGCTTCTGACTCTAAACTTGTTTTAAAAGGTGTTGTTTACTTGTGTGTCTTTTGTACAATCATTGTGTATGATTAATAACTGGAGTGTCATGTTAATAGTTGTTCAATGAATCGACAGCAGTGATTTTGTAGGTGAAGATTGATCTCATGTCTGCCAGCTGATTTTGAGGAGAATATTTACTCAAGGAATGTGTTAAAGGAGATACATGTGAATTATTCTGCTGATATCAGCAGTTACATCACATATATAAAGTGATGATATTATCTTCTCACTGATCTATTAAAGCATGACATAATCCACATACTTCATTATTATAAAGCACAATGTTACATAAAAAAATCATATTTCCTAAGCGATCCATGGAAAGCAACAATTATGAGACATCTATGTACATATATGCTGGATATAAATATTTGAAAAATGTATTTGTTTATTTTGAGTCTGATAGTCCTAAACCAAAAATGAACTAAAAACTTTCCTATCCATGCCTTATCTTTTCTACATGTATCTTTTAATTACTGTCAATTGAAACTTATATATGTGTATAGATAATTTTCCTTCTCGCCTTATTTGCTGTGGGCACCAGCAAATTAATTGAATGTTACACATTTTGTCATTTGAAGTTTTCTGCATATTTTTCTTTTAGCATACCTAATGTCTTTAAACAGCAATCTTTGTGAAACTGGTGGCTTATAGAATGTAACTTTGATTGTGGTTGGTTCAGAGATTAAAAATTTAAAAGCAAGTCAAAAAAAGTGATGAGATGTGGGAATAGATTGTGTCAGTGCAGTGTGTTGATACAGTGGCATGGCTATTGTTTTTGACACTTGTACAGCATGCTTTTTATCATTCCAGAGATACAAAGTCTAATTCTGTCAGAAACTTGCATGGAATGTGTTTTATTTTTAACATAGAACTACAACAGTAAACATTTCTCAGGTTAGGGTATAGGGTTGAGTCTTGGTTTTGGGAAGTATAATGTGGAAACCAAGAGGGAAGGTTGTTGCTTATAAATGTATTTAAGTGTAAAGGATGATACGGGTTTTCCAGGATGAAGTGAAGGCCATAATATAAATATGCCAGAAAACTTTGGGGGGGGGGGGGGGGGGGGGGGGGGAGGTGTTGTGTGTGGACACATGTACATGAACTCATGAATCAAATGTACCAAATATTTCATACATTATAACAATGAAATATATACATTGTACATCATGCATTTTGTACCTCCAACTACAATATCTGATAAATCACAGCTGTAAATGATGAAGATTTGTTTTTCAGATGAAATATACTATTTCAACATAGAATAAGACTAGTAACTTGTTATCAAGGTTTAATTTGGAACAAATCAGAATGCTCAGGGTTCAGATAACATATTTTACAGCCACCTCTGGTTATAAACAATAGATTGAGTTAAAGGAGGGGCGGCAAGGAGAGAGAAAATAAACTAGAGTGTGCTGACTGTCGGTATCAGACACTTGTGGTGCTCTTGATCATTGGGTAATATTGTAATCAGGTTAGAATCTCTGTCTGCTGTTTAGAAGACCTAGAGTTGAGTCTTCTTCAGCTATAGCTTGCCTTCCAGATGTACATGTTTCCAGGGTTCAACAGCAGAAAAAAAAATCTGACTGTTAATGTCATATTTCACTTAATATCACATAATGACATTAAGCAGAATAAACTTCACTATATAAAAATTTTTGTCTTTACAAAGAAAATTATTAGTTGTAACCTCTCTTCTAGCATGCTGTGTAAAAAGTCACCATACTCATAGTATCAGTACTTTATAATTCCAATTTTAAGTATTTACCTTCCTGGCAGAAGTAAATACACAGGTTTGTCTGTGTTTACATATCAGCCCTACAGGTCCTTGATGATTGACAGTATCAACCTTGATAAGCTGTGTAATGGAATATTTAAGGCCAGGGTTATCAACAATACTTAGCTGATGGAGATTAATAAACATTTGAATCAGATTTGTTAGGTCTTGTTAGTTTATAAACCATAAAAAAAATCATGTTAACTTTTATTGTAGTTTTCATTTACCTACATACATCATGTAAATTATTCTGTAAGCACATAGTGATTTCTTTTTGTAATTTCTAGTACAGAATTAAACATTTTGTTTCAAACACTTCAAAAATTTCACAAGAGCAGTTTTTATTTTAATTCATTTCAAGTTGACTAGGCACTTGTAAAAATATAACTTATCTGGTAACAGTGTCTAATTTATATCACTTTTAACTTAAATAACTTACTGTCAGTTCTGGATAGCTTTATCAAATAAGGTTACACTGTATTAGATCTTTAAGAAGGTTGAATTGGTAGGATATGAATCTTTGTATAGATTTACATTATCTACCTACATTGTTCTATGTCATTAAACTACACAGTAAATAGCCAGAAATTAAAACAGTGAAAACAGAAAGACTACTGTACAGAATGTTTATCATTTAAGTAGCGGAAGTTTATATTCAATTTATGGTAACATTCTGAAAAAAAAAGAAGAAAAATATAGAAAAATACTGTTTCTTATTGAAATCAGAGACGTATATGTTGAAACTGAAGAAATGTTGGGCGTTGACCTCTTGAATGTAACTGTTTTTGTGTTTTTTGTGAATGAGTGACATAAATTTGTTATTAAAATAGGTACAGCATGAGTTTCTTAGATCAAAGCCTCAGAATGTAAACATCTGAATGAGAAAACCATATCCATAGGTTACACTGGGGAGTTCAGAGTTGTATAGCATTGCGAAATCATCAGGAGGCCCCACATAGGGAACCCTTATTGCTCAAAAATACAATCCACAACCATTAGGGGCTCCCCATAGGGAATTCATAATATTTTTACTGTTTGTTTTAACAAACTGGGTTACAGAGCTGGGGTTAGTGTCACAAACAAGTGCTTTCATTACAGCTGATAAAATTTTGACCTCACCTAGGATAAGATGAAATGTCGTAATTATTTTTTTCTTAGTATGCAACAAACGTAATTATAAAAATTCACACCTTTAATTTGTATTTGAATATTTATAAGATTCTTTATTATCCTCAAGTCTCCATTGTCACAACTAGTACATCATCAAACATTTTATGATTAATGGATTTTCTACTTGATGAATATTCATGAAGTGAAATGCTGATAAAAGCTGATTTTGATAGCTGATGAATATAAGAAAGCACCATAGTTTTAGTACATGGACAACTACGTTGCTGTACAATTACCCAGGGATATCAGTTTCTAGTAAGTTTTTATGTCATTTGTGCTATACATATAATGATGAATATTTACATACAGTATAATATTAAATAAACTAGAAAAAAAGCAACCTATCTACAGATACTACATATATTTACATACAGTTTCATAGGCTTTAGTTGTTTACACATCACTTTTCTGGGTGGCTGGTTTTCACTTGTTTATGATCATTCAAATTTTGTTGATTTATTTTATAATGTCATGAAACATTTTGTTTATGTGCTGGGTTTTCTTGCCCTCTGAATATAGCCAGGGTGATTTTCAGGTTGAGTCTTAGATCCTTGTAGGACCTGGTTATAACCTCACTTAACAACATACAGGAGGCCCATCGTAAAGCAATAAGGGTATTAATAAGTAAAGTGTCTTGCCCAAGGACACAAGTATGTCCACACAGCCAGATCGTTTTCTCAGCTTGGGACCTTGGAGGTTATTTAGGCTTACATTGTAACCAACTGCTTGACCTGTCACAGGTCATTTCATATATCAAATGAACAATAGAAGAAAAATAACGACAGTGTCCTTTTTTCATTAATTAGACATTACTGTAAAGTTGGCAGCATCGACCACATGTCAGTGAAGTTCTTGTCAGTTATGTATTGTTTGTACAAGTGTGTGTTTCATGGTCTCATTGTTGTATTTGTGTCTTGTACATGTATTTTTCTGCTATTGTTTTAATGTAAAATGTGGAAATATCATATGTAAAAGGTTTTAGTTGATGGGTAGAATGTTTTACACATATACACATGTTCTCCTTATAAGGAATAATGATTAATTGTATTCAATTTAAATATTAAGATTTTTAATTAGCTATGCATGTGTGTAACTCTAACTTCTCTAATTATTTAATGTTATTGTATGTATGTGATTGAAGAATGAATGGTGGAATAGAAAAAAGTTAAGGTGATGAAATAGAAATGAACAAACAAAGTAAGTTAAACCTGTGAGATGCTCCAAATATATGAGCAGAATGAACCAAGGATCCAAACCTTGCCATCCCTCGAAATCATTTGCTGGGAAATATAAAAATAATTTGAAACCTAAAAAAAATTTCTTATTTTAAATTAATTAACAAATTAACTACAATATGAAGCTCTACATTGTAACCAGTCAAGATATGACATAAATTGGAATCGTTTGTTGATGGTCTTGAAACAAACCAGTTCTTAATGCTTGGGGAAAAATATCAATGTTTTAGAAGTACACAATGTATATGTATCCATTAAGACTTTATTAAAGAGATGAGGATGAATTAGACTGGGTTGAGTAGAGTTGGCTTTGATGTATAAATTCTAATACTTCTACAAACAAAATATGCAGACAAAATTATGTACACATACTTTATGAAATTCTGAAATTTTGTCCGTGATGTGATCAGTAAATTTTGAAATGAGACACTGAAAGTCAATTGAGAGCTATGAAAAGAACCCATAGTAGACTGCCAGATGTTAATTTGTAAAAAAAAAAAAAAAAAATACACTTCTAAGATGTAGAGTCAGAAAGTTGAAACAGTATATAACTTAAACGCCAAAAACAAGCATGTAAGTATTTCTCACCAAATGTTTTTAATCTTTCTGCATAATTGATTAATTTTATTCATGCATAAAAAAAAAGATAAAAAAATTTAAAAATGTAGATTTACATATACTATAAATTGTCTGTGGTTAATTTAACACAAGACGTTTTGAATTTATCTTCATCATTTACATGGTATCAGCAGCGAGCATAAGGTGCTTGCATCATCAGAGATATATCGGGGAAATTAAATTAAAGCCACACATGTTTAGCTAAAAAGTCCTGTAATGTTTGTAATTCTATTTGATAACATCCCACAATTACGTACATTTTGCACGTAGGTGGAATTCGCAAACACTATCATCATTTGTTCCACTGACGTAGTAAACAAACAAAAAAGTTCTCGTTAAGTTTCGGACTCCGTGTTTTCTTGTCATTAATGGTGGAAGGTTAACTGCTCCTATTCCGTCTGTTTGAATATATAACTGACTGAGTCATGTTGTCTGCACTAGGGCCAGTGTATTAAATGGCTTAAGGCTGTTGTGAAGCCTACAGTGTAGGTTTTTTCACTATATCATACTTTTAACTTTGTGAACCAGGATATGGTTGTTGAGATTTACATCTATATTGGTTTATATGTTGACATTACAGGTAAGCATGCATACACATACTTACTTATATGAAATCTAATCTTACAAGTTGGGGCTAGAATTTAAAGAATGGTAGTCATATTTATTTATATTATTCTACAAATACATTTGTTAATATTAGGTTTCTTGTCACTTCCTGGTATTAATACCTATTCACATCTCTATTTTTTTTACTTCCAATATTGATGAAATTATATGTCCTGTTTGACAATCTTTCAACGCATATGACAACAAGTATTAAGGGATATCACAGTAAAAAACATGTATTCTTTTATTGGTTGAGTGTATTTTATAACTTTCTGTTATGTTTCTGTGCAATTTCGATTTTCACACTCGATTTCCAATGTCCAGCTTGACCACTTCTTTGGTTCGGGAATACCCTTTCAAATATTGTAGCGCTGATAATATCATGCGATAGCTTTGAAAACGAGGCTGTCATATTGTAAACATGAACACATGAAGGCGGGGCAGAAAGGACAGCAACAGTAGTGACACAGTAGAATCCCTCTATTTCATCACTGGATTTTGCAATGGGTGTGGCAAATGTTGATAAATTTAAGTCAGTTAAGAATTAGTGAACATTAATTGCCAACCGAATTCAGGACGGAAGCTATTTTTGTTTACAGGCGAATGTGTTTTGTGGGCATGCTTTATCATATACGACGCAAACAATTATGTATCCAGACTGTTGATCAACACGGATAAGGAACTCCTTCTGGAATTGTTAATCAACCTTATGTGCATAATTTCTGTGAAAACCAACTGTCATTGTTCATCAAGTGATACACTTGATGAATATATATATATGCAATGATTAAGAGAAAATTGTTTTACCGTAATGTCGCTTTAATTTGCTGTGGAAAAAAAATCGACATTTTGTCATAAGGAAATAACGTCAATAATAAAAAAATAGAATATATACCGAACCAATGATAATCATATTAAAATTGGTTGTAAATAAGGACTCATGAATATTCAAATTGTTGATTAATTAAAAGTACTAAGTAATTAGTATACCTGTACCTTGGAAGAATCTGAAAGGATGAAATTATAAAAATTTAACTTAAATAATGTCGCAGTCAAAGAATGTATTTTTTCGATAAATTTTCATTTCGTATTTTCCCCCTGGAATCAACAGACAGGTGCAACATACTTATGGTTTATTAAATAAATGTTGATTTTTAAAGATTTTACGAGAGACACACAAGTGAAAAGCACCTTTCAATACAAATTTTGAATTAAAATTCAAATTACATTAAAGCAAAATGATGAATTAAAACATTGTCAATCATACAGCTGTTTTTCGTCCATTTTACCCAGACTTGTCAATGACACTTCTTAATTAAGGGCTATATTTTGAAAATTTAGAAGCAACATTTAGAAAAAACCTAAATTGATCACAAGAAATGTCAGAAGATAAATGGAGATGATTATATATCTGTCAATTTCTTAAGAACGTCAATCACATGTGTATATTCTGAACCATGTAACTATTTGACAGAATTAAAACTTGGTTGGGTGAAACCATGGCACTGACAGCTGTCTATTGATTCAAAATATTTGTTCTTTGATTGAACTTGGAATGTTATTTCATTTTGATACCATGTAGCGACATTACAATTGTATGTAGATTATGTAAAGTTACTTAAACAGCTGATCCTATCATATCAATAGATTTTCATTGCACATCGACTCCAACAAATTTTACATTCATGCCAGCCATTTGTCACATTAAAACTAGACAAGTGACCATTCAAGCTGGTAAACAAGGAAATTAAAATATTTAGAATCCATTGTATTCATAGTGGACAATGGTCAGTCTAACACTAGTCATCAAATTTTATGGGGCAGTGATATGTATATATAAATGTGTAATAGAGGAAGTTGTAATAGGACTCTTGTCAACCTCTGAATACCAGGGACATATGTGATTGTAACTTGTGTGGTCACAGTCTGTAGTAGATATACACTCCGAGAAGGTCCTATAAGGAATACAGTTGTGAGAAATTTATACATCTTCTTGGCTGGACTTTTGGACATTATCTACAGGTATGGTTTAATCAATTAGTAATGTAAGGTATGGTCTAGTCAATTAGTAATCTACAGGTATGGTCAAGTAATCTACAGGTATGGTCTAGTAATCTACAGGTATGGTCTAGTCAATTAGTAATCTACAGGTATGGTCAAGTAATCTACAGGTATGGTCAAGTAATCTAAAGGTATGGTCTAGTAATATACAGGTATGGTCTACAGGTATGGTTTAGTCAATTAGTTATCTACAGGTATGGTTTAGTAATCTACAGGTATGGTCTAGTAATCTACAGGTATGGTCTAGTCAATTAGTAATCTACAGGTATGGTCAAGTAATCTACAGGTATGGTCAAGTAATCTAAAGGTATGGTCTAGTAATATACAGGTATGGTCTACAGGTATGGTTTAGTCAATTAGTTATCTACAGGTATGGTCTAGTAATCTACAGGTATGGTCTACAGGTATAGTCTAGTTGAATCTACAGGTATGGTCTAGTCAATAAGTAATCTACAGGTATGGTCTAGTTGAATCTGCAGGCATGGTCTAGTAATCTACAGGTATGGTATAGTAATCCTCAGGTATGGTCAAATAATCTGCAGGTATGTTCTAGTTGAATCTATAGGTATGGTTTAGTCAATTAGTTATCTACAGGTATGGTTTAGTCAATTAGTTATCTACAGGTATGGTCTAGTAATCTACAGGTATGGTCTAGTCAATTAGTTATCTACAGGTATGGTTTAGTCAATTAGTTATCTACAGGTATGGTTTAGTCAATTAGTTATCTACAGGTATGGTTTAGTCAATTAGTTATCTACAGGTATGGTCTAGTAATCTACAGGTTTATCTTAACATATGGCAGTCAAAGTCTCTACTTTTATTTACCAGAACAGATGTTATAGTATCACCACAGGAAACTAGTGTTTGTCATGCTTGTAACGATCAATGGATACCCCCTAGGGCTCAGACTTGTTTCAAGTACATTTATGAAATATTACTGTTGTCAAAAACCAATATCATATTCCCTAAAAATGGAAAAAATGTAACCTGATCTGAAAATGTTTTGACACTTTGAAGTATGTCTGGTTTACAGATTTTGAGAAACATAGAATTTGCTTTGTATATTTTGTAACCCAAGTAAATACTAGCCACACTATACCACTCGGCTAGAGCGAACTTCCCTTTAGCTTGATCTGTTCAGTGTCAGCTTCTACTTCGAATACTTGCGGAGACATTGAAATAGATATTTATCTCTCTTACAATGGTGCTCAATGTGGTTCTTCAGAAATAATACTTAGCATTGTCCCACAGACATCGCTGTTACCCCTGGAAACTCAGGGACAAGTTACTTCCTGGAGTGGGTGTATGTAACCCTTGGTAAATACTAGCCATAATACACTGCTTGGCTGGAGAGAACTTCTCTTTAGCTCGATCTGTTGATTGTCAGACTAGTAAGCCAGAGGTCCTGGGTTCAAATCCTAGAAGAGGCATTGAAATAAATATTAATCACTGTTTCAATATTTTCAAAAAATTCATAAATAATATCAATTAACATTCTAAAAAGAAGAAAATTAATTGAAATATACAGAAATATTTTATTAATCTGACAATGCTTCAACACAATATCCTAAGATTATAGAATCAGGCCAGGGTTGTATCTGTCCAGAGCATGACTTAGTCACCTCTAATATATTTTCACAAATTTTGAAATTGATTTTTTGATGTCCTTGTTTTCTCATGGTCGGGAGTGGAGGGGTAGTTTTACCCAGGATTGCGTGTCTTTCATTTCAGTTAATTTAATCTTCAAGGGATACAGATATTAAACTAATTTGGTACATATATATGTAGTTGTGTAATGATATGGTTATAATCCATTACTTTGTTTCCAGACTTACTGGTAATTTTTGTTTTTGAACCTTAATGGTTTAATTAAAATTTTACCAAAATCGGTAAGACCATTATTGGAGAGCTATTTCAAAACTCCAGTGGGAATTTATAAAGAAAAATTGTATTAAGCCAAAACTTCTGTTTTATTTCTTGAGTACATTTCTTAATTCATCTCTTATGATTTTGATAATTATCTGCAGATAAGATAATTATCTGAATTCAGTTCCAAACTACCAGGTAAATAATGAAGAATGTGTTAGGTGCTGTAAATGGTTTAAACATTATTTGTCATAGACATCTATGATATTGGTGTGATTTGTAGATATTCTGTTTAGAGCAATGGTGATTTGACAATATTTTTAAAAACATGTTCAAATAGATTCTCTTTGTCAGCGATAGATCAAGTATACGTAGAAGATCATAGGAATGATTGTTGCCATGAAACACAGTTTATGTCCCAATTAACTTCCATTTCACGGTCAATTTGTTTTCATGGTCAGCGAATTTCATTGAAAGGTCTTCAGTTCCAGATTGAACTCCAATTTTAATGTAAGGTAGTTGGACTATTGACCTTTTATGGTCAGACAATGGCCGTCACTAGTCTAGTTTAGTGTATGAATGGCTAATTGCTGAACTTTTCTACCACAAACTTTCTGATATATGTTTCAACATGACGTGAATGTTTAGGTTAACAAAGTTATGTGTTAAAAAGGTAAGCAAGCTTTTAATAACATATATATTGGTTCTTATTGAAACTGCAAAGGATATCTAAATGTCTTTATACTTAGAATTGGGGAATTCCTTGTAAAGCTTTGTTTTAAATTGAAACTGAATGTAGTTTAGGATAGCAGTGAAATTGATAATTAGGCAAAGAACTAGTATTTATCACCCAGAAAATTGTGTGTACTTAATGTTAAATTTGATACAAAGGCATAAAAATTTAATATTCTAATGCCTGGGGTAACAACTTAGTCTACATATGAACAAAAGAAGGCACTGATGATTACAATCTATATCTGTTTCAATGTGACCATATTTTGTATGATCATAAATGAAGCACATCTTATACAATGTCAGTTAAATGTCTACGTAGGTAACCTTGTGAGGTGAAGATTTGAAGTGCATGGTTTTAACGTCTTCTATCTGTGGTAGTTTGTGTTTTTAAGTCTCATGGTGACCTATTGTGGTCGACTACGACGTCAGTTAAATGCCAGTCCACGTAGGTAACCTTGAGAGGTGAAGATCTGAAGTGCATGGTTTTAACGTTTTCTATCTGTGGTAGTTTGTGTTTCAAAGTCTCATGGTGACCTATTGTGGTCGACTACGATGTCATGCATCCATAAACAATTTAACATTTTTTTAACAAAATAAAACCCTGAACCGATTTGAATTAAACTTTGCAGAAACCTTCACTGACCTAAGATGAACCAAAATAGTAAATTATGCAGTCCCCACCCCACAACGGGCTAAGGGCTGGGCCAAAAGAGGTCAAATTGACTTAGATTTCACAAAATCTTCTTCTTAACACCCAGATACAGTAGAATCAAATACTCTTCATGGATGGAAGCATCTTAAGGTGCTTTACCACAATTGTTAATTTCATGGTCTCAGGGTCTCACATTTCCCCGTGGAGAGGGGGTAATGTTTACTATAGTTTTTATAGGAAAAATAAATTTTTGAGCATGATTTATTAGATTTCCATCGGAAATATTTCAAACTTAGTTATAATTATGAGCAAAGGATGACGACTAGATAGCATGCATATATTGATCCTGACTGACCCCCAGTGGCCGATAAGTGGGGTCAAAAGGGGTCAAATTGACTTCGATTTCAAAAATCTTCTTCTCAACACCAAGGTTTGGTAGAATCAAATGCTGTGTATGGATGGAAGCATCTTCAGGTGCTTTAATTACCAAAATGGGTCTTATATTTTCTTCTGGGGATAATGTTAAGTTTATTGTAATTAAAAAAAAAAATAGGGTTTTTGAGCATAATGTTGTTTATTTCCCACTGAAAAAAAAACTTTGTAAGCATTATTAGGATAGGATGACAGTTTTGATGGTATGCATGTTTTGACACTGGCTTACTATCATCAATGTCACAATTTCTATCTCATGACACTTGAAAGCTACTTACCCTTTAACCTTTATAATCGAATATTGCTTATCTCAGGTGACTGTCAAGACTGCTAGATCTCTTGTTGAAAATTTGGGCATCTTATTGCAGTAAAGTAAGAAGTGGAAAGCTAATTAAGTGACATATACATCCTATCTGTATATATATTTATGTGTAACCAGCAGTAAATCTGACTCCTTGTACAGTTGTATGACATGTCCAACAGGTGTCGTTTTAGACAGGTTAAGCTGTACATGGCACAATCATGATTTATTGTTCAATGAAATTTTCAGTAGGATTAATAAGTAGTTCTCTGATGAAGTTAGATTTAGGAAGTTGTTATTTTTCTTATTGCAGGTAAAGAAAATTGGTTTGAGCTCTGCGCACTGTAGTGGCAGGGACGTGACGGAAGTACATGACTATTGCGGGTCTGCGTGCGGCTGGTCTGTGTATCGTCTGGATGAACATCATACACCTAGTTACCTCACAGCGTGAAGCCTCACCCACCCTCAAGCGCCTTCAGGAAGAATGCTCACCACCCGGGAGCTCAAAATGTCCCATCACAGTTTCCAAAAGCGAGCTCAAGGAGAGGCTGACTCCCACGCAATACCGCGTCACTCAGCAACGAGGGACAGAAAGGTACTATGCTTGTCAATAAATTTGTTAACATTTCGTTTTGGGATGAAAACTTTCCTAAACATCAAGGTCTTTTATCACTGACTTACATCATGATAATTAGGACCCCACACAAAAGTGCCCTATAGTAATCCTGGTGTCCATCCAGGCTTCTGTCCGTTCGTCAGCACTTTAGTTTCCAATGCGATAACTTGAGTTTCCTTGAGCTGATCAAGCTCAATCTTCATACAGTGCTTCCTTATTGAAAGTGATTGTACGGAATTGCTTTTCAGCTTCAAAGGTCAAAACTCAAGATCACTGTAACTATAAATAGAGAATCAGTATTCGTGTAAAAAACAGGGTGTGCTTTGGCTAATCTATCCCAAACTTCATACAAAATTTCCTTACTGAAAGTGTTTGCTTAGGATTGCTTTACAAGTTTGAAGGTCAAAGGTCAAGGTCACTGTTACTATGAATAGAAAAATCAGTTTCCCAACGATAACTCCAATGCTTTGCCCAATCAATCACAACCACCATACAATGTTTCTGAATAGCTTTTTAATATTGAAAGTCAAAAGTCAAGGTCACTGTGACTCTTGCTGACCTGTCAATGTTATAGTTTGTTTTTATCATTGTAAGACCTATCAAGAAAGTGACATATACATAAAGTTTATCAAATTTTCAGTGACTTTTACTTAGGAACCACAAACCCTGAAGCCAAATGGTTTTGGCATTGAGACTAACCTGGATTGGAAGAAAGTGTATTTTAAGATATATTAAGGTATTTTGAGGTCATCACTTTGAGAAGACTAGTTTACAGTTATAATGAACTCAAATTAATATTCATCTTTGCCTACCAAGGAATACAGTGCAGCACCTTCCTCTGGCTAATGAAAATTATTAATATTTGGCATATTTTTTCTGCCTATGTTATCACTTAGAGTCTGTATGCTAATTATTACACAGGAATCCCACTATTAGCTTAAGATGTAGGTCTGTAAATAAATTCAATAAGTCCATTGCACTTAAGATAAATACCGACAATTTTATTAGTTTTTGTTTGGTCTTATAAAATTCTCTACTTAATTTGTCATAGTTTTCATGGTGGTACATAGAGATTTTTCTAGGATAGATATATGTAATGTAAGTGAAAAACATAATATATCTAGATGTATTTTTTAGGTACAGTACGAAAAAATTTGTATGTACATGTAGGTCCAAATATATGTACAATCTTTCATCTTTTTAAGCATTCTGCTCCTTTTCCATGACAAAATAATTACTGTCAGTACTTCTCTGTAAGATTTTCCGATGAACTTTATAGACCTGTTTAGCTGCTTGTGGAATGAAGAGAAGTTAATACGTTTTCCACAGAATATCATCCTAGGCACTGTTCACGCTTGATCAATCATATAAAAAGGTTTAAATAAAAGATGAATCCCGCCCATTTCTGTTCTAGAGTCCACAATTTGTGATGAGATACACAGGCAATAAATACACAGTATGAATAAATAGACACGTCGAAACATTTATTTGATAAAAGCTGTGATGGAGGAAAATGTCGAAAAACAAAAATGGCCGATCTCAGCTGTTGTTGTTAAGTCATCCATGCCTTTTATCATGCTGGGAATTGTATGAAATAGATAATAAAATAAGAGTTGATTGTCTCATACATTTTCAGATCAAACTCTAAATTTTTGAGTCACATTCGTCATATTTCATTTACTGGTTAATGTAGATACGTGTACATGTGTATTTGCCTACATTCAGTTTTTGAAAGAATTAAATATCTACATGAACAGGATGTTGTGTTACATAGATATCAAAATTTTTCTATCATTAATAGGATTCCGAAACTGAAACATTCAGTCAAACAAAATGTTCAGTTTCTTCAGCAATACATTTACATCTGTATAGTGAAAGAGACTACCGGGTAAATAGTTTTGAACTTCTGTCTACATAGCACCGGGGTGACTAATTTTCTTTTTTCCGAACCTTCCGACTATTGATTAAATACATGCTGTAAGTTATGGTGAATTAAATGCTATGTTTTTATAATATCAATGGTCTACCATATATGCATGTCACAATTGAATTGTCTTAATCATGAAAAATAAGACAAGTGGTCACACTGCATGAAAATGTAAAAATTGATGATGTAGCCTTAATGGTTGTGAGTTCAGGTGATATTTTAAGATTTACAGTCGCCTTGTGAAAGGATGCCAACTCAAACCTACATGTATTTGTATCCCATGTAGGGGGTGGCACAATGGTAATGGCTTTTTACTTAGCCTTCTAGGATTCAGTTCACCTAACGTACGTGAAAAGGTAAACAGTTACTTGTATGGGTTTTGTGTAGGTAATACTGGATTCTACCCACAGCAGGACTTCCTTTGATAAGTTATAAGTTAAAATAACTTGTTTTGCAATTGTTGTTAAGGAAATTAATTAATAATAACACCCATTTTGTTTTGAATTACAGAGCATTCTCGGGGAAGTACTATAAACACAGTGATCAGGGGCTCTACCACTGTGTTGTATGTGGAAACCCCCTGTTTGACTCCGATACAAAGTTTGACTCCAAATCTGGGTGGCCTTCATTCTCTGATGTCTCCAAGAGTGACAGCGTAAAACTGATGACGGATATGTCACAGGGTAAATATATATAGTGTGCATCATCTAAAGCCTCACATTTAGTCTATGTCATCTGGGGACTCACACTTAGTCTATATCATCTGGGACCTCACACTTAGTCTATATCATCTAGGACCTCACACTTTCTTTAGTCTATATCATCTGGGGCCTCACACTTAGTCTATATCATCTGGGGCC
Organism: Ylistrum balloti; assembly: GCF_031769215.1. Lineage (NCBI taxonomy): Eukaryota > Metazoa > Mollusca > Bivalvia > Pectinida > Pectinidae > Ylistrum > Ylistrum balloti. The sequence goes on along the minus strand of NW_026782694.1, from coordinate 223,270 downwards.
TCACACTTAGTCTGTATCATCTGGGGCCTCACATTTAGTCAATATCATCTGGGGCCTCATACTTAGTCTGTATCATCTGGGGCCTCACATTTAGTCTATATCATCTGGGGCCTCGCACTTAGTCTATATCATCTGGAGCCTCACACTAGCCTGTATCACCTGGGGCCTCACACTTAGTCGATATGATCTGGAGCCTCACATTTAGTCTATATCATCTGGGGCTTCACACTTAGTCTATATCATCTGGAGCCTCACACTTAGTCTGTATCATCTGGGGCCTCACACTTAGTCTGTATCATCTGGAGCCTCACATTTAGTCTATATCATCTGGAGCCTTACACTTATTCTGTATCATCTGGAGCCTCACATTAGTCTATATCATCTGGAGCCTCACACTTAGTCTATATCATCTGGAGCCTCACATTAAGTCTATATCATCTGGAACCTCACCCTTAGTCTATATCATCTGGGGCTTCACATTTAGTCTATATCATCTGGAGCTTCACATTTAGTCTATATCATCTGGAGCCTCACACTTAGTCTACATCATCTGGAGCCTCACATTTAGTCTATATCATCTGAGACCTCACACTCAGTCTATATCATCTGGAGCCTCACACTTAGTCTATATCATCTGGGGCCTCACACTTAGTCTATATCATCTGGGACCTCACACTTAGTCTATATCATCTACAGTGTCACATTTAGTCTATATCATCTGGGGCCTGACACTTAGTGTAATAATCCCATCCCCATATATTACAGTTTCAACAGAAATTTGCACAGATATCATATCATTGTCCTGTAATAAGCTGTCCTCCCCACCCCTAATTCAACTCAGTGGTAATGTGTTGCCTCCCTTTGCTATGACAGGATAATAATACACAAAATTAAAGATGGTTTATAGCTACCAGTAGGAATGTCATAGTGTAGAGAACAGTACAATTACCATGTAAAATCTGAAGTAATATTTCTAGGCTTTGAAGGCCTCTGTTGTCAGTGATATATACGTTTAAAACTTGACACTCAAAAGTTTTTTAATTCATGATGATTATGATAGCCTGTTGAAATAAGACTATTGATTAAAGAGTTACCAAGAGGCCTGTTTTCAAATCCATCTGACTACTATCTTCAATAGATTAGGTAGAACTCCACATGGATTCAGTATGTCAATGGTAGGGTCCCTTTACTATCTTTGATAGAAGTGGTACCGGTCAGATTGATTGATGTAGAAATCTAAAGATCATTGAAAATGCCCCTATTGGGACAGTGCTAATTGGTCTCTGTAGATCTGTGAATGTATCCCTTTACTGTGTTTGATAGGTTAGGTACAGGTCTGATTGGTTTCTGTAGATCTGTGAAGGTGTTCCCTTTACTGTGTTTGATAGGTTAGGTACAGGTCTGATTGGTTTCTGTAGATCTGTGAATGTGTCCCTTTACTGTGTTTGATAGGTTAGGTACAGGTCTGATTGGTTTCTGTAGATCTGTGAAGGTGTTCCCTTTACTGTGTTTGATAGGTTAGGTACAGGTCTGATTGGTTTCTGTAGATCTGTGAATGTGTCCCTTTACTGTGTTTGATAGGTTAGGTACAGGTCTGATTGGTTTCTGTAGATCTGTGAAGGTGTTCCCTTTACTGTGTTTGATAGGTTAGGTACAGGTCTGATTGGTTTCTGTAGATCTGTGAATGTGTCCCTTTACTGTGTTTGATAGGTTAGGTACAGGTCTGATTGGTTTCTGTAGATCTGTAAAGGTGTCCCTTAATTGTGTTTGATAGGTATGGAACGAGTTGAAGTGACTTGTGCTAGGTGTGGTGCCCATCTCGGTCATGTGTTCAATGACGGACCAACAGAAACTGGCCTTCGTTACTGTATTAACTCTGCATCCCTTGACTTTACTCCAGCTCGCAAGTCTCCGAAGACTGAAGCCTATAAATCAGAGCTCTGATATGTGTCCTTAATTTTGATTTCAACTCGGATAACATAAATCTTTTTGTAAAATGATTTGAAAATTAATTGAAATCAATAGTGATTAAATTAAAGAAGAAATTAACAAAGAGCTCATTTGTTATTTTCAATTCAAATAAAACTTATTACAATGGAATCTTGCGTTGTTATTCATATCTGTCTGATAGATTAGCTTTATGGAGACTTTATATACAACTAACTATGTAACCTCATAGCAAAGGGAGATAAGTCAAAAATATTTACACATATATATGCTGTATTACCTTAATGTACCTATGTAACAGTATAGAGTTATAACTACATATAAAATATAGCTGGTACTTTTTACTTATTAGACATATTGGTGGGTAAACTGTATAAATTACATCTAAATTTTATAAAAGCTCACCACGTGTGGCAATTTGGCCTTTGTTTACATGTGTATGGTAGTGTAAGAAAAATGGTCTTGAAATAAAACACTTTTGAAAGGAGATGATAAATAAGTAAGACCAGCACATCAATCCGGGCCATCAAGAAAGAATAGTTTCACTTATAAGTTTGTTCCGCAATTGGTTTAAAATTGATAAAGTTGATATAATAATTGTTTGTCTTTTTCACAAGTTCATATAACAGCATCGCTTCACTTCCATCCATTGAAATATGTGTGGTTTATGAAAACAGTTTCTTTCCTTTTCTTGCAAATTAAATTGTCATATTTACTTCATAACAAAGTCTTGAACCACATTTCTAGTCCTCTCTGTTTTTGTCTTGTTTGAACACAAATCCTGAAACAACAAACATTTATATTTTAATATCAGACTTAGAAATTTATTTCTGCCTTACACCATGTACTTTTTACATACACAGTAATGTATTTTAGATCACAGATTATACATATAAACAAAAGGTTGACCAAAGGTTTTTACTTTAATAGTTATATGTAGGTCAACATAAGTTATATCTAGGTCAACATAAATGTATGTAGGTCAACATAAGTTATATATAGGTCAACGTGGGTTTTATGTAGGTCAACATAAGTTATATGTAGGTCAACAGAAGTTATATGTAAGTCAACAGAAGTTTTATGTAGATCAACATAAGTTATATGTAGGTCAACAGAAGTTTTATGTAGATCAACATATGTTATATGTAGGTAAACATAAATTATATATAATAATCATATATATAGAAAACATAGTTACATTCAATTTTGTATCCAGTTTATCAAATTTCATTTAGAAATTAATATTCCTCATCTGTGATTGTCCTTGCTTTGCCTTTCTATCACAGTAAATTTCAAATGGACATTGTCGATGATTGTTACAAAAGAATTAAGTAAAATCAAAATTTAGGTATTAGAAATTTGCTGTGTTTATAGTTGTGTCAACAAGAACATTGAAAATAATTTACAAATATTTTGAAATAAAGTGCAGACATGGTACAGATGTATGATGATGGTATATTGATTCTACGTATGGGAGAATACTTAGTACAGAAAGACAGGACTTAGACACTAATTTTCTTTAGAGCCTGGTATATGAATATATATATATTTTTTTAAACGCAGGTCAGCGAAGGATCGAGGCGATGTGTAGTAAGTGTGGTGCTCACCTCGGACATGTTTTTGATGACGGACCGAAACCCTCGTGTGTCCGGTACTGTGTCAACTCGGCCTCACTTGACTTCAAAAAACACACGACCGTTTGACAGCTGCTGGCAAGACACCAATAATCTCATGTGTTTCTTCGACTTCAGGGAATAGTGTTTCATTTGATTGCCCATCTCCAAATGGCATAGATTAATTGTGGGGGGAAAAAAACCAAATTTCAATATTTGTACATGTACTTGATTGAGGTAGTATATTTATGCTGAAGAATCTTATGAAGACTGTTATGCAATGTGTGTCCAAATATGAAAACAATATAGATAGAATAGATTTATCGCCCAAAGAAGTCACTGTGATTTAGCATAATTATTTGAATATGATACACTGCAGTGGTGAATACATATAACAAGGACCACTGGTGAATACCAAAATTGTTGTACACTTAGGAAATACTGTAACGACAATGTTTGTAGGTTTTATGAAGTAGTAAACATATTTTGTATAGTGAATTTATATTGCTTCACAATAATTTCACAATTTGGTGTCAAAATTTCGATATCCATTTTTAGACAAGTCAATTTATTTTTGCCATTAAAGAATGGGAATAGAAAAATTACACAATGCAAATCTTGCTCTTTAAAGATTTTCGATTTCTATCCTATGGTGCAATCTATCCTCTGGCAAATGATGTTTATTTTTTGGTGGGTTGTTTACAGGTAGATATGTGTAATTAATTAAACTATACCGATACATTAATGTGCCAATCTCCTGAAATTTGCTGAGACTTCAACTTGATTGTTGCAAAATGTTTCAGTTCAAAGTTTCGCTAAAATTATCTTAAGGACCTTAATACATTTTGTATAAATAGTAATGTTTATGAGAAAAGAAGACCTGTCTTTGAAGTTTACAACTACATGTAGTGAAGATTGCACTGTACTTAGAATATTCTTTTGAAATTTTTCAGGTGTGATATTATCAATATTTGAATTATTAAATGTGTGAAAATTATTGTGAGTGTACAAATACGGCTTTGAATTGTGTATAAAACTTTGGTATTGAATTATTAAAAAAATCTTAGAGTGTAAAAATTATGCAAATGTTCACAGTTACCAGTAAGTACTAGTAGAACAGTTGTGTAACACCTGAATGTTAGAACTTAGTCCTTTTAAACTATACCAATGTACTACGTTTATACTAGAAGTTTTTGCTGTAAAATCATGTATTTCTAGAAGCTCAATTTTGAAAAAAAATAATTTCTTGGATAAAAACAATTTTTTAAAATTTGACTTAAATTTACATGTACAAATTTTAATAGTTCATGTACAAATTAGATTTCAGATTCCTCTAAATTGTATATATATTGTACCTAGGAAATCAACAAAAATTAGTCCCCCACAAAAATGGATTATTCTACAGTAAATTGATAATGAAAATCTAAAAATCAATATGCATGATATATTTCTTGTTAATAACACTCTATTGAATCTAAAGTGGTTAGAGTTTTAATTTCACTTTTCTGAAAGTCAACATATATCTAAATATCTGTTAGAAAATTTTTATTTCCAATTTTGATTTTTGTTTCGGAATAGATATATGGGACGACAATTGTCATACTGCTGATAATATTGATGGTACATACAGATTCCTTTTGTATTTATGGAAAATCATAATTTCACATACTTTTTTGTGTACATGTACTGTAAAGTATCTGTAATCATGTAACTATTTTAGTACACATATTCAAACTTCATAAAATACATTGAGTGAAAAATGCATGAATTCTGATATATACATTTTCTCTTTCATTGAGAGTTAATGGAGCGTGATATTCTTTTTATTGGTAAAATTGTAAGTTTTTCAATACTACATGTTGATAAAATAATTAAGAGTAGAAGTTTCAAAAAGAATTTATCTCACAATTTAATCACTGAACATGTTGATAAACGTTTATAATTATAACATAGCCATGATTTCTGGATTTCAGATATTTCTGCTTTGTTTTCCTAATATGTCAAAAACAATGACAAGCTGTCATAAATATTTTCTGACATGAAACCATATTTTGCTGTAATGGTTACTTTTGAAAGAAGTGTTTTAACAAGTAGTCAGTATATTACCTATTCGATCTTCATATAATAAGTTAAGCATGTGCTCACAATATTAATGAGTTAAATGGTTTGATATAAGTTTTGTCCGCAGGTAGTCCGAATTAGTCTGACATTTTATCAGCTTTTGTTTATCGGTCTGTCAGCAAGGGCCATTATAAGCTGAATTCGGTAGAATGGTAGAATAATTCAGACAAGCCTGCAAGTACATTGTAAACGTAGTGATGAGAATACGAACATAGTAACGTAATAGAATTGTGATAAGAAAAAATTGGGTTACACTGGAGTGTAACAATAGGTGCTAAGTTACACTGTTAGTTCAGTGTAACAAGTGTATAATGGCAATTGTAGAGTGAGTTTAGTAATTACACCGTATAATTACAATGTAAATACGATTTCAGTGATAATTTTATTACTGTATGTAATAAAATTGTCATAGATTAATGTATTAGTTAGAATGTTATTGAAATAATCTTAGTTTCAATTTAATTGATGTATTAATTAAATTGTAACTAATGTGTTGTTATAGTGTAATTAACATGTCAGTTACAATGTAATTAGGAAGTTTTCTAACAATGTAATTGATTTTTCAGTTAAAGTGATTATTACATAGTAATTATTCAGTATTTTGTTGTATTTAAAATAATTTATGAAATAAGTTCTAGAAATATTATTGTGGTCACAGGGACTTGGCACTTGTTTCCGACCTTTGGTCCATATATATGTGTTGCAGTTGCAATAATACATGCATATGGTTCGTTGGTTAGGAAGTTGTGACAAGTCCCTGTGATTAGTGTATGTCTTGTTGGTCTTGATTAAAATGGGAAGTATCTTTAATGTTCTTTGAAAATTAAGATAGGAAAAAATTAATATTAAGTTTTAAGTGGCTTTCAGAATAAAATGAATTCAGTAAGAAACTGAAGGCACAAATTGATATAGGGGTTGATTTCTGTGTAAGAAATATGACTACATGTAAATTTCTATGTTGCTGTATAAGGGTCAAGCTTTTCGTCCCTGACATCACAATAAACTTGGAGTGTAATTATACTGTTTGGCAGTAAGTCTGAAGTACTTTCAGAAATTTTGATTCTCCTGATATTTGGGGGAAAAAAAAAGAAAATCCAGATAAAACACACATTACAAAGGGAAGTAACTCTTAGATGGAAACCATTGCTTTGACTTCTTCATATTTGTTTCATGCGATTGAAGAAGAAAAATCTTTTCTTAGAACTTGATCTTCAAGCATGACCTGGTAATTTGTAACATGTTAAGCTGCTCCTGAAAAACAGGATTTTTTTTTATTGGTTGCCACAATCATATCAGTCACACAAAAATGTGCATATGTTTACATATTAGCAATATAAAAATGGTAACTATGGAAACCCATAATACCTTTAACATTTCTACAGAAATGTCTTTAAGTTTAGTAAAAATGTACTACATTGTGAATATTTATTTAGAGCTCAGTTTGTGTTCTATCTAAAATGAAAAATATTTTTATATTTTTTTTTCAGGTCATTCTAGAAATCCAAATTTGAATATGAAACTATCTTATGTGTACATATATTTATAAATGTAAACAATTTTGGAATTTTTTTCTTGAATATCTGCACTTTTCATTAAGTTTTCATTGTTTTCATTATGTAGTTTTTCTTTTAATATAAAATATCTCTGATCTATCTATATTTTATAGAATTTTTTTTTTTTAATCTTTAAACTGTCTTTTTACTAAAATTGAAAAATGAAGATATCTTTAAATACAAATGTCTCATCACACTTTGTGCCATACTTTTTACTTCATATACCACACATTATTATGTCAAGTACATGTATGTAGGTATATTACTAAATTTTTTTAGACAATTTACTTTAATGCTAGTATAGAGACTTCTGAAATAGATTTTAGGTAAATCTATGTAGAAAGTAACCTAACAATAGAGCTGACTTAAATTGTTATATTTTGAAATACTGAAATATTTTTTCTGGTATTTCCTTATCATCAACTTAAGCACATGAATTTGAAGGAAAGAAAATTCTTCATAGGTGAAGGTCAATACCTGGTATGCACTTGTGTATGGTCAGAGCCTGATTTAGAGACCTATAGTTTCCTATGTTAAATTTTTCCTCGTAACATGCATCATCTGAATTTTTGATCTTTACTATTTTTTACAAAGATTTTGTCTGTACCGTTATCTTGTATGTGCAATAGTTGTAAAGGAGAGAAATTTATTTTTTTAATCATTGATTATGACTTTCTAGTTACTCTCTTTAAAGTGTGCAATAAATTGGGATAATAACTTAGTTAATTAAAAATAACAGTAATTATGAATTAATTAATAATCACAAAAAGTTGATTTATGGACAACAGCAACTGATTTTGTGTTCTTTTCAAATTTTCAAAATTATTTCATATACATTGTACATATTGGCATAATTCAATTCTGGTATATTTTTTTCTACTTTTTTTTTTTTGTTGGGGTTGGGGGAATGGGGGAGGGGTCACAAAATTTCAGCTATAAGGAACAAAAAAAATTTCATAATGTTTGTCTTCAATGTTTCAAGCAAATATTCTAATTTTGGCAAGTTGATATTTCCATGAAATTACCTTTTTTTTCTTCTGAGAATGAGATTTAACATTCAACTTGAAAACTTTTTTACATATAGGGTCACGCCTGCAGGGTTTGCAGTATGTTACCAGTAGATAATCTTGTATATGGTATTTCACATCAATCGTTACATCAAAGTGGTTTAAACTTGACTTGTGACCCTGAGTATATGTGGTGCCATCTAGTGGCTACTAATGTATTCAAAATGCATCTAACTTAATAGTTTGCATGAAATGTATTTTAAAGTATAAAACACAAACTTATGCATGTTTTTATTGGGCGAGTGTATTAATGAGTGTGCCTTGCAGTCACATCAGCATTTTAAATGTCATGCCATCAATGTATTTTCTGATAAACTTAGGTTATTTGATAACTTTTAGCTTCCTTTTCCACTTTCTTAGGAATTGTTACTTCAAAATATGGGGGAAGATTTTTGAAATCCTACTGGGATTTAAAGAAAGGCCAAATCATCAAGCCAAATGGATGTATTAATTATGTATGTGCATTTGTGCCATTGAAAACAAAGGAGATCATTTTCCAAATCTCTGCTACATTTAAATTTGTCCCCTGCAATATGATATCTTATTTTGTAGTGAAGAATACCTGGGTGATATTTCAGGTTAAAGAATTTCAATATTAAACATTGAAAACCATTCATCAACTTTATTTTTCTCCATTTCAAACAAGGGAAGTAACTCTTGTCACCCTGTAGTCTAGTCGTCATAGTAACCTATATATTTCAAGTTAATTTTCTGTTATATCTCCTTCCCTGGTAAGCACTTAGTATTTGCCTTCTGATCTCGCTTGCTTTTATTGAAAATATCTATACTCGTTACTGTGAAAATGGAATTTTTTGAGAGCGAAAATTTTTTGCTACACTCTATGTAGTGTCAAAGTTTTCACCTTTGCAGAGAGGCTACATCATGAATTGCATTATGCCGCTGTTCGCTAATGCATCTGCAGATGAAACTTCTTCCATCACGAAAAACTCCACTTTCACAACACAAAAATTTTATTTCTTGTTTTTGTTTTTTTGTTTGCACCCTATTTGTTGTGAATATATTGTACATATCATAGTCTTAAATACCATAGTTTTTTCAATTTATGCAAATATTTCTTATATGTAGAGTTTTTATTTTTTCCTCATGTTCTGCCATTATTGTTTTGAATTGAATTTTCCTTTGTTTAAATCATCAATATTTAATTTTTTTAAACACAATGGATCTTGAGTAGATTTGCCTATTAATGAGTACATAGGTCAAACGACTGTGAATATTGTATATGTATGTAGGTCTGATTGCTATTAACACTTTACTTAACTGCACAGCTACTGGCCTTGTCTGTCAACACACTCCTGAACTTTAATGGGTGTAATCACAGGCAAGAAAGTACCTGTGATTAAAGACAAAATTCAGATAGAAAAATCGTCCATCCCTATTTTTTTTTTTTTTTTTTTTGTCAAAATACTTCTTTGAATTCAAAAACCAATTAAAAAATAAGATACTTTTTCCAGATAATTGCAAGTTTGCAATTTTTTCAATTTGTAAGTATGATATTCTATTTCTCACAATTATCTCATTTGATCTGTTTCTCCCCAAATCTCTTGGTGATGGAAATAATGTGTCTGATTGGTAGCGTAACTGTGATAAAACTATGAAATGCTTTATTTTATTGCATAGTGCTCTTGTCTTGTAAATTAATTGGACACAAATGTTTTGAAAGTCTTCTGTCATTATGTATTTTTTTGCACGAAAAATTAAAGGTAGTACTATGTAGCGTTGCAAGCAGCCATGCCATTATGCAAGTTTTTACCACATGCACTGACAGGGTTTGATATTAGCTTGTGTTGTTGGTATTTTTCTATGTTCTGTGTTCATGGGATTCACAATGTCACCTTTATTATCGATGTTAGTTGTGTTTGTGGCATTTTTCTGTCCAAATCTCTCATCCATTTACAGAAACACAAATCACTTCAACTCTTCTGCACCGAAAAATAACAGCTTTCAGCTTATAATCATGTAGTAACTATAATCTACTATAACATTTAGCCTTTTTTTTCAAAATTTGTTTTCAATACTTATACTTAATACTTTAATTCTAAAAAATTGATATCAAACTTTTTCTTATTACATATGTACGCGTGCATATTTTTCATATCAAAAGGGTGCACATCGGTTTTGCCACTGTACATGTATGTATATGTGTAAGATAGAGTTTGAGTACCGGAAAACGTAAAAATAATTTAAGTGTTCAAAACTTAATAACACATGCTAGCTTTTTAGCATCCTAATATTTCAATCTTAAATTTTTGTTTCATGCACCCATGACAGTGCTCTGAATTGGATTACTATTTCACATTTTCATCGTTTTTATCAGAGTTATTTCCCCTTTACTGCTGAAGCGCTCTTACAAATTACTAATTGCATTGTTTTAATTTGAATGCATATCATTCTTTAGACCATGGATCTGTTTGGTGTTTGTTATAGTTAGTAAAATGTTTGTGTAATGTTTAAATATATATTCATATTAGTTTGTCATATCTAGTGTCCTTGTGTTTGTCAACATGGCCTCATCACATTTACTATTAACATATGTAAAATTCAATTGTCTGCCATTCTTGTCATATCTTGTAAAAATGTCCCATCATTTTATAAACAACACTAAAAATCCTCTAATACTGAAGTCCTAAAGACAATAAGTTTAAAAAATTTTGTTACTTTCTGCCATTCTAAAACAAATTTCCTTTTATTTTCTTGTTTGCAAAATGTTAAATTGGAAAATTTTCAACTGGATATTCTTTTTTTCTTTGTATTTTTTTCTCAAATCTGATAAGAACTTATGCACAATTCCTTCTTTTTTCAAATCTGATTCTAACATGTGCGAATTTCATTTTTTGTTCTGGTTACCTCTGTGCACTTAAGTACAGGTTATTTAATATGCATTTTGATAAGAACTCACACAAATTTTAATAGTGTATTGGACTTTGTATTACAATTTACATGCTTTAAAGTAATGTGTGATGATTATAGACACAGGTACAGTTCATGGACATATGAATGAGAGCTTGTGTGGAATGCACTGAGATAACATACTAGGTTCAATGGCAGTTCACACATCAATGAATTGAAGACAATGTTCAGTGCAAAAACATCATGTAAACCAGAAGAGCAGTTCATAGACTGATGAATAGAAGTTCTTTTTCCATGTAAAGATACTAAATCTGCCATGTAATAGGTTGTTCATGGGCTAATATGTATAGCAGAAAACATAATTATGAACTGAAAAGTCTTGTCATGGCTTACTTTGTACTTGACAAGTGGTGTTTAATTAACTTTTGCTAATGAATTATTAATTAACCAGTTAAAACGTCTGTATTTTGATGTGTTACAGTTGTCTGCTTGATTTAAATGCGAACATCAAATAAATCTTGTTCAAAATGCATTCAGTGTTTTGTTATTTTCTTAGACAGAAAATGTTAAATTACTTTGGCTGTGAAAGGCATACACAAAGTGCATGTATATGCAAATGTGAAATATATTAGCAATTGACCTTTGACCCAGGTGTCTTAAAGAAAAGTAGAATCTCAAATCAAATTGAATAGGCTGATTATCAATGAATTCAAACTTTAACGAGTAGGTTCTGATTTAAATGGATTGTTTTGGTGATATATGGATCTGTTTTAAAACACTGAGCCCATCATCATCAACCTGATTGTTGTCTGTACTAAACATACCCAAAGTGTCATGGTGACCTATAGCAATCACCTCCAGCAACATGCGGCATGTCATTTTCAACTTTTTCTCAAAAACCACTGAACCAATTTCAATGAAATTTTGGAGCAACCTTCCCCGGCCTAAGATGAACAGAAATTGTGAATTATACAGTCCCCACCCTACAGGGGCCTGAGTGGCAGTGCCAAAAGTTGTCATATTGACTCCGATTTCAAGAATCTTCTCACCATCAACATATGATAAAATCTAACGCTTTTCATGGATGAAAGTGTCTTAAAATTGTGAATTTCTTGGCCCCAGGGTCTTACATTCCCCTTGGGGAGGGGGTAAAGTTAACTATAGTTTATATAGGAAATCTAGGACTTTTTAGCATAATTTGTTTAATTTCCATTGGAAATTTTTCAAACTTGGTTAGAATTATGAGTAAAGGGAAGACGGCCAGATGGTATGTATATGTTGATGCTGACTGACCCCCAGGGGCTGATGGGTGGGGCCAAAAGGGGTCAAATTGACCTAAATTTCAAAAAAATTCTTCTCAACACCCAGTTATTGTAGAATCAAATGCTCTTCATGAAAGAAAGCTCTTAAGGTGTTTTTATTTCCAAAATGATTCTCACATTTCTTCCCGGGGATGAGGTGAACTATACTGGAATTATTGTAGAAAAATTACATTTTTGAGCATAACAATGTTTATTTCCCAGTGGAAATCACTTTTTATGAATTATTAAGTATCGGAAGACAGTTTTGATGCTATACATGTTTTGACACTGAATTACTCTCATCAATGTCACAATTCCTTCTTCATGACACTTGAACGCTACTTACCCTTTAACATTAATAATCAATATGGCTTATCTCGTGTGACCCTCAAAGCCGTTAAGCCTCTAGTTTACTACATAGGTAATCAGCCAGGTGTATACAGTCCGGTTTACATGTATCTAAACATTAAATCTTTCTGAAATATTCTAAATATTCATCTAGTACCTAAGAAAAATTTTGTTTTGGTAACTAAGCTCTGATACAGGTGAGCTCAATTTTCATACGTGACTTTAATTATTTTTCGCACCTGTGGAAGTTAAAACTTACCTGTTAACATACCTGAGCAATGTAACACCTGCGTTGAACAAGGTGAACAGTACGGTAAAAAATAACATTCCTAAAAGCCGATTTTGAAGAAAATATGTCAGTACTTTTTGTGTCCTAAACCATATTATATTCAATTTACCACGAGTTGATGTTGCTATGAACATCAGGTGTGTACTTAACGTGGTCGTTTCACAAAGGTGAGATCACAATCTAAAATAAGTTTTCCTCGGTGGGCGCTTTATTCTTCCTTTTACAGCATCACACATCTCAGTAAATCACGAAATGGTCAGATAAGACAAGCCATCGGCATCATTTTATGGGTGGGTAGGGATGGGGTTGGGGGTCATAACAGAAATACAGACGTATCTGTTTATAAAGGTTGTCCGAATTCGCAGGTTTTATTTGATTGTTTAACGCCATACAATATCAATCCTCATTTCGAATGCGTCTGGCCGCATTATACAGGTTTCACAATTTGATTTTTACAATGCCATACGGTATCATTACTTAGGATGTGTCTGGTTGCATTGCACAGGTTTCACAGTTTGATTGTTATAACGCCACACGATATCTTTAGTTTTTATGTGTCTGATCGCATTGCAGAGGTTTCACGTCTTGTATTTTGTACCAATTCCCGAGTCGATTCGCTATGACGTCATTTGAAATGTTTTCTGTTCGTCTTATTGTCATTTGTCCTTAAAGAAATCCGTTAAACGATACTGATACCGAAATTAACCCCTCGCGAAAATGTCCACGTTTACAGTACACTTGTTCTATGGCCTATTCTCAGATCCATGTGATTCGATGTTCTAGATTTAACGCGACTTATCGATATCTATGTTTATATTTTACTTATATAGACATAAATTAACACAAAATTTCAATTACTTCGTGATTTCATGACAAACAGGAGCCTATTAATCATCCTAGGTTGACCACACGGATGGGTATTTTAGATGAATACATGTCCACTTGAATGACTATAAAAAGTCCGAAATGATGATAAAATAAAACTGACTTAATATATCTACACACATAATGGAGACCTGTCAGCTCATTGTAAGATATTAACCAATTAAATGTGATTTAAAATTTATGTTAAATTTTCCTTCTCGAAAATTTTACAAATAATTAGAGGCTTTGTAACTTTGTATGGGTGTTATTCTCTGAAAAGAGTAACATTAGCCTTATTTCACTAAGGTTTTGTCACCTGGAAGGAAATAACGAAAAGCTAAATGATATGTAAGTTCTATACTTAGGTAAATTAAAGGAGACAAGTTTTCTTACTGGGTATTTATAAAGGTGTCAAACAGAGTAGGTATGAACTAAACAGCGTATCAGTTGACCCTGGACTAATTTCTATTGTCAGGCATAGGTTGGATATTTGGCCTAGTTATAAAGTTTTTTTTTTATTCGTGTCACGAAAAAGTCGCATTAGGACCAAAGATCACCAGCTCTGTTCTTCACACAACACGTACACCGGGAGATATAATTTGCAATGTATCTATATAGGGATACAATGTACAAAGTGCGATATCGCCAAAGACAACTGAAACTTAATTGAACTGTGAATTTTAGTTCACAGACCTCTACTGAATAAGGGGTTAACCATGTTATGAACGCATGCCTGTCAGTGTGTCATTGCTCCGGCTTCCTATTTGTCGTTTTCTATAGGTTTACCCTAAACTAGATTGTCATGAAAAACAGAGTGATAAAATGTAATGAGACCAAAATTGATATATATACAATAAAACAAACAAGTCCAAAACAAAACAAACAAAAAATAAACAAAGAAATCCACACAAAAAACAAAACAAAAATAAAACAAAAATAAACAAAAAAACAAGAACAAAGACAAAACGACAAAGACAAAAAAAAGAAGACAAAAAACCCCAAACAAAGCAAACAAAGCAATGTCTAATAGTGCAATGAGGGATACTTCCAGAAGCAAACTGCATCATATACCTGTTTCAAACTGCATCCTAAAGCTTTTTCAAACTACACCATACAGCTATTTCAAACTGCATCCTAAAGCTTTTTCAAACTACACCATACACCATACAGCTATTTCAAACTGCATCCTAAAGCTTTTTCAAACTACACCATACACCATACAGCTATTTCAAACTGCATCCTAAAGCTTTTTCAAACTACACCATACACCATACAGCTATTTCAAACTACATCATAAAGCTGTTTCAAATTGTATCATACAACAGTTTCCTTCTTCAAGTATCTAACAATGATGTTGGGGGCCTTAATTTTGAAGAGTAGGAAGCGACATATATATACGCACAATGTGAATATAGTGCCATCACAATGAAATATCATCATCTTGACACGATACCATGCCATCATACTCGATCAAAAATATAAAGATTGACAACTTCCTAATCAGTCTTTTCTTCATTGGAGCGGAAACTCGATATTACTACTGAAATGACGCCTGGGGGATGTCAAGAGGGGCATTAGGGGGAAGATAGGAAGATAGAAAGTGTTAGAAAAAAGAAAATATTTAAGATGTTACGATTGTAACAAGCTTGTGTTTGGATCAAAACAGAACATCTAATTCATACAACTCCCTTTCTTACACGTTTTCTGGATTTGTCGATCCTTCGACCATTTTGAGTCGGTGTTTTATGGTAACAGCTGGTGGCTACTAAACCGAACAGCATGCGGAAGGCCCGGCGTATGATACCAAGGACAATATTTGGGTAATGTGTCTTTTCTAAGGTCACAGCACGACTGTATTCCTGATCTCAACTTTCTGAGACACCCATGCAAGGATCGAACCACACACCTCGGGTTGTCTTCGCATTTGTTCTACGATCTGCTGACTTAACTATCGCCACCTCTGGAGCTGATCAGAACAACTGTAGACAGAAATACATCAACTTTATGTTATATGATTTCTGGTAGTGTAATATATTGATGTATCTGTCTACGTCAGGCGTAAAAACTAAATCTTTCCCCAATTCGAATACAGTCTCTGTGGATTTTAACACTATTTTAAAACGATTACGTAAGGCAAATCTTTGGCTGAAGAAATGCGCTTTGTCTCTGTACTTTACATGGGCATTGGCTTGCTATCTAGGGAAGGACGAATCTGTATTTTCTGCGGGAAAAGACAGCTTTCACACGCGAAGCACTCATTAAAGACAGTGTCAACACTTTATGTAATGTAACCATGTAACATTTGGAAAACAGGTGCTACCAATTTCGACACACATTTCTGGTCTACCGGTCTTGGCACAAAACACAGTTCACGACACAAACTTCAAACAGCTTGACAATAGGAGACTATACGGGGTAAAATAATCAATTACTCCTGTGTGAACTGGACAGAGTTATCAAAACTTTCGGAATGATATTTCTAATGGTTAGCATTTGGTTTATATAATTTTATAAACAGCCCGTAAGAAAAAAATGAAAAGAAACGGAACAATATTTACGTCATCACAAATCGAAAAAATACTCTTTGTTTGAAAACTGAATATATATATTGCATTATAACTAACAATACTGGGGACACTACTACCATCTTACATGTTCTATTTTATTCTGAACCTCAATTTCAGGTTCTTAACCATGTAGAAAGCTTAGCCGAGGAAATGAACCAACCCCCCCCTCCCTTTCTACGCACCGTTGCTTCAAATTTTATAAGAGAAATATCCTGATTATGCCGCAAAATCTATCCTAAACGTAAATAAACAATAAACAAATCAAAATAAACTAGAAGAGATATTCTAAACAAAAGTGCATTTGACTTAGATCTTTACGTGGTCTTAGGTCGATGGTTTTTGTGAAAAGAGTCCTGTATTCTTACTAATTAAGTTGGATTATAACGCCTGACTGGACAGTAAAAGGAACTGATACACTTTACCAAGCTTCTCAGTTGTCTCCTCGTGGTTGGTGGTACAGTACAAGTTGCTCTCCGCTTACGGTGGTGCGGTACGGAAGTACGTCTAGGTTTACAAGGGTAAGATTGCATTACGGCCCCGAGAGCCGGACCTGTCAGTTTGATGAAACCCGGGGGGAGGGGCCAAGGAGCAACAGGTACTATCATCGAACTCGATGCGAATAATGGTTACCCGATATAGAGTGCTTCCAGCGATCTGTAAAAAAATAATAATCGATTTTACAAGAAACTGAACAAAAAAGGATTTTTTTCAGTACATGAAACGTAAAGTGCAAAAATAAACGAAATAAAAAACCTATTAGAATTTGTATTTAAATATGTATAACGGGAAGGACTGATTAGCTTGTTGTGTTTAATTATTTTACCGGTGGGGTTTTACGCTATCGTGTCGTATGATAGTTCAGTGTGATGGCACTACACACGTAAAAGCATCCTTGATCGGCCCATCATCCGAGGGTGCCATCTTTATATGACTTTACATGACTGTTGCTGGGACAAGGGATGCCTCCTCCCCTCTCGGAAACAGGTTGAATTCTAGAAACTTCAGCTCTTGTCTCTCTGACCCAGGGCTTGCTCAAGTGTATGACAGACAATAGTGTTCTCTAATAGTGGGGTAACACTGACTTTTCACTATTTAAAATTCTTTAATATGGTGTAAGACGTGGTTTGATATAAAACGACCGATCGCTACTTAATTCACAACCCATTACAGCCAAATCGAATGAATAAATAAGTGAGAAAATCGATAAGTAAAATCGTTTCCCGCTTAAGGATACCCATATATACAACCATTGAAACACACAAGGAGCTGTTTTAGTGCGTTCCGGCTAAATCCGTATTTTGTACTGACTCGTATCGGCCTCTTCCGCCATATGTCAGCATTATCACCGAGGTGTCAGACCACCAAAACACAATCTGGAGTCAATAAGGTGTGCTGTAAATGACTTCCTGTAATTTGAACAAATTCCAAACTTAAATTGTACAAGGATTCCGTAGCACGTTATCTTGTTTACTTCTGGGGAATAAATAATACATAAACCAGGCGCCGTTTCCGTGTTTAATTAAGGCGGTATGAATACATGTCAAAATTTGACTAATTGAAAAAAATATATTTTAAAAGTACAATATATATATCTGTGTGTGATTATAATAATAAGTAACAAAAGTGCCGCTATTTAGAAATTCAATTTTCAACACTGAAGTTATTTAAGTAGCCACCATCACGACACAGCGAAAACATTCAGACATGAAATTGAAAATTAAGTTAAATAATTTTGTGGGATTTTTCAGGAGCCATAGTCATCGAACAAATTCCTGATTTGAATTAAATTAAACGTAAAAAAAATATCAGATTATCTAATTTTAGTTTTAATTCCACTTTACGAACGGATAGAATAACCTGTTCAAAACAGTTATAACTTCCGAGGTTAAGTTGGAATATTGATCAATACCATTAATTGAGCGTATGTTTCGACATCTGTTATCAGCTAATTTCGGTCAAATTCTATCATAAACAACATGTTTATCAATCCAAACTTATTTACTACGCATTCCTTTTCATAGTAATTACGTTCCCCTATGATTATTTAAATCAACATTCGGGTTCAGAAACGCAGCAAATTAGCAGGAACTTCGTTTAAGTTGAGAAGAAACAAAACAAAAGACAGCGGGGGGGGGCAAAATCCAAGAAACAATAGGAAACAAATAAACAAACAAAAGTGATCAACAAATTAACTTTGGAGTCTTTGCTTAAACACAAAAATACTGCTATTTACGTCACACTTAAATGTTTTGAAATGATTCTGTTTTGTAAGATGAAATTGTTTTCCCACTAAATTCCTGGTTTATTTGGATCGTTATGACCACTAAAATGTAAGCAGTACCGGATGTTGTATTGAGGTAATTGCACCGGAAGTAAGACACGGCGTAATATTTTCATTATCAATATCACCAGTACGTTTGACAAAATATGTTCTTTGATGAATGTACTTTATAAATTATACTTGATTTCAATTAGAAAGTTATTATTGTTCCTGCGTGTAAATGACGTGCGCAGAAGCTGTCCTTAATGTTCCGTAACTAGAACAGACACGGACCTATCCATTTATATACACTATGATCCGTCTAATCACTTCACGTTTCATTTGAGTATCGTCAGTGTAAATTCCAATGACCCTTTTCTTTCTTTCACAAATTGTACTGACTGGTCATACAGTACGTATGTATATGTATATGTTGTATCCATAACCTAAAGTACATACACACCAATTATAATGAAAAATAATATTCACTGTTTGAATTCTGTAAGCATCTTTCGTTAAGGAGATATCTGTGTATTCTTCGGCAATACAAGATAGGTACATATTGACTGACATTCTGACGCGAGCTTTGTACATGTAGCACTCTTTCTAACTTTTTGTAAAACACCTAAAGCCGTGTTTTGAAAGATTAAATTTAAGCTCCTCAAACTATAAGCAGATTTTAGAAATGTTGTTGCACTCCCAAATCTGCATATGATGGGTATTACCAGGCCATACCACCTGATACCATACGACGTAATACCATACTACAGAGACGTACGCAAAGTAGCAAATAAACGAATAACAGAGAATGATTTAAGGGTATATGGTACGTCAATCAAATTTATACAATCATATCATCAGTCTTTACGACATATAAATGCATGAAACATTGAGAGCGATAACATGAATAGAAATGGCTTTTGTAACATTCAATGTTACTTAAAGTAATATTTAACATTTAAAGGGAGATAACTCATACAGATATCACAAATATTATTCTTTTTATAGCATACAACCTTAATTTTGGACACCTGATGAAGAAATTTTTATTTCTTGTAATTATAAATATCGGTCCAAACTAATTAAAACTGTTTAAAATGAAACTCGTTTATTTTACCACTGAAATATTCACGTGTATAAATACGCGGGCAGCTTATTCAACATTTTAAACAAGCAAAAGTATTCCAGAAAGCTTGATGATTGCATTTTTCTAAACATCCCTTTACAGATTAAATGCAATCAAAAGTTTTTATAGCAAATATGTAGTTAAATAATTATTATCAATTCACAGAGCAGCTAAGTTGATGTCTGAAAAAAACACCATCTCAGAAATGTCATGTCCCCCGAATGAAAATAAGATCAACAGCAACGGAACCAATAAACATACTACCGAGCATTTGAAACAAAGAAATGTTATATTTCCCAAAGGTAAAAAACGTGACGAACACAAACTTTCTCCCTAATCGTCATCAATCTGCATCTGTTTTTTTTCTGTCAGAAGTCATCAACTCGGACGGAAAGGGAGCAAGTGATTAGTTGCGACATATATTTACCATAGGTTAGGTAAACAGGAATGTTGCTATTTAGATATGGAAAATTCACTTGAAGGAAATAGAAACCATAACGCTTATCATCCAGCTGGATAGAAGGCTGCTTTTGCAGCTTCATTGTAAGAAAACTTAAGGTAAGTGGCTGGTGTGGATTGGTCTGTCGTGTCCTGGATTTCCAATTCTGATAGATATTTACAACAATACTGCAAATATGACCAGATCGATAGGTTCGATGTGACAGCCTGTCCAGATCGATCGAAGCCGATGTTATCGAGTCACGATTATGTAATTAAGAATGTCACTTTTTGTTAGGGAAAGAAAAAAACCCAAGAAAATACCAAAATGTCAACAAAATCAAAATCCAAACTCAAATTCATCAAAATCAGGGCAAAATATGGACAAAAGAAAGATCTACATTGAGACTCATGAAAACGTTCAAGGAGAATAAGACCAGGAGTTCCGGAAGAGTAAGCGTCTTCCGTTTTTTCGACGACACCCGTCATGTAAACCTTGGTCAATCCAAGTAAATGAGAACTAAGTATAAACCAAAGGGACCGACAGGCAAACTAGCAAGCAGCAAACACGTCGAGCTCCATATCACACAAATTAGTAGAGTATTTCTTCATGGTATCACTATGACGACTGTAAAACTTTTCAGTCATAATTAAAAGTATGATATTCACAACCTGCATCTTTCGAAACCGTGTGCTACGGGTTTGTCCGCCAGTTGACGATCTCTTGCACGAAAATCGTGAAAATAAGAACAGGACCTAGAACATCGAATCAACTGGGGATGTTGCTATCCAGAGATGGAAAATTCACGGTAGGGAAATTGAAATCATCAAGTTTATCATACAGCTTGGTGAAAAGCTGTCCGCGCTGCTTTCGTTACAGGAAAAGATCGAGATAACAGCGAGACTGACACTTCACAACACAAATGACATGAAATACTTCTGTTTTGATCGCTTATAATTATAAGTTCAGAACGAAATCATCGATATTGAACGGCATATTACTATTTTTAGAAAATTCTAGCCTTGACGCAAATCGTTAAAGAATTGATTTATGACTTGGCAACATATTGAATCCAGTAAATTCCCCGATATGAATTCCATTTCTGATTTTTCATCTGACTCCCAGGCGTGATTTCGACCAGATCGGTGACCTACATGTGGGAATCATTTTATGTTCCATTAAAGTTTCCGATAAGACTCGGCTGCTAACGCGATAACCATTTTTTATGGAACTGCATCACGATCCCAATGGAAATTGTAACATTTGGAATCATCACTTCGTTGCGGACGCATTTCTCATGGAGACAAAATGAATGAAATTTTTCATTTTCAATTTCAAACGTAGATTTGATTTATAATTCCCTTTTGAATTTAACAAGTAGAGCAAGAAGATAAAAAGACAACAAAATCAAAAACAGAAATTTTTTCAATACTTTGTTATTTACTGGAGAGTTGTTATTTGTTATGAAGATGTCGGTTTCGCATTGTTTATCACTTCCTGTTTACAGGGGTCATAGTTCAATCCATAAACAAGAACAAAATAAATAATAAATAAAACATCAATATGCTTGTCCTTGACCTTTCGCTTAGTTCCTGACTTATCGTAAACTGTTTATATTGACGAAAAATTTATGCACATAGTGTGGCATTACAGTTCCACCTGTAGGCTACAAAATTGCAAACAGCATAACAAAATATGTCTGTGGTGAGTTTTGTGACAGTCTGATAACAGAGTCGGGGCACCGGGCGAATTAAAAATGTGGAAGCTGCTTGACTGATGGAAATCAATAACCCTGAATTCCATGAATGACGAAATTGTTTATATTTTATTTCGATCGAATATCGTTTTTAAAACTTCGATTAGCAGATTATATATTAGTAAAATGTTAAAAATTAGCCTTTTAATACATTTGTCATTAAAAGGTCATTTTTTTCTGTGTCGGGTAAATAAAAAGTGTGTGAAAAGATCTTCAAATGGACAACGACCTATTTTAGAATATTTCGGGTGTTTCTCACGCAGTGCCAGTTTATGTTAAAATGAACAATACACGTTGTTCACAGCTTGTCAATTTCCTCACACTCCTCCTGTCTTCTGATAAATTGAAGATAAATAAAATGAGGTATGTCAACAGGGGCCGATTTCTTTGATATACCGAAAGAAGGGACTGAAAATATTCATCCCCACGTGTCTAGTCCCTGTGTACGTATCTCGGGCACGAGCTGGCCACTTTTGACAATGGCGGTTGTTGGCACGGTGAGATATTCATTCTAATCGCCATTGTGTCCCCTTGCCCTGCTCTGATCTGAAGTATTGTGTTGTGTACAGCGCGGTCAGTATAACACACAGGTCAAGTGTAGGGGTCAGTGACCAACGAAAAAAAATCAGCGGGCGGTCAAGTTATGAATTAAACGGAGAGTAATTACATTCAAGTGCACTTACGTGCGTGGGGTACAAGCCCAGAAACTGCTTATTAAAGAATGTTTATTATTCTAATTTTCCTACTTCTGTTACTCATTACGATGCCCATTTCTTCCGTTGACAGTTCAAGTGGCTTTTTCTGTACCGGTGATAACTCCTACATGTGATTTGTTACGCCCACCTATATTTCATATCGGAAGGTTACAGGATAACACATTTCGGTATATAAAAATTGACAGGAAAATACCAACATGTCAACATAATCGTAATCCAAACTCAAATTCAGTAAAACCAGGGCAAAATATAAATAAAAGAAATATGTACACGGAGACATGAAAAAGTACAAGAGAGAATAAGACCAGGTGCAACGAAAGAGTAAGCGTCTTCTGCTTCATAGACAAAACCCGCCATGTAAATCTTGGTCAGTTAATTCAAATAACGTTCTCAAATGAGAATAATTTGGTATACATCACATAACCATCAAGCACACTAACGAACTTTAAGTACGTTCAGCTTCAAAGAACTAGATTATATATCAATGAGATCACTATGACGACCACCAAACGTCCTCATAATTTTATCAACCGAAACGAGTTTGATTACATATCAACTTACCTCTGGGAAAAGGGCAGTTATTGTGTAAATATACTTCCAAAAAGTTCAAGTTATCTAAAACACTATGTCACTCTAATATTGATTTGAAAAAGTGAAATCACATGAAAATAGAAAAATTTAAAAAAAAAACATAGCAAATACATACACACCTGGAGGAAGCGCCCAAATACGGTGACTTCTAAACTTTCATTTTCACATACAATGTTCTAACATTCGCGTTTAGATATAGAATTTTAGAATCTAGTCATTTTTTACCAACGTATCATCTTATCAAAAATGCCACAGCCACGCATGATCAATATTTCTTGTAGAAAAAATATTTTGAAAAAAGCAGGTACACTATGTTGTACCAGTGTAACGATAAACCTCGGGTCACTGGTCCGGTGTTAGGGGCACGTAAATAGCTCTAAGCATCCCAACACTATTTCTTAAGTGGTGACTTGGACACGCATCAAATACAGAATGTGTCTACTGGTCACTGACCAACCAGTGTTAGTGGTCAGATCGATCGTAGAAACGTTACTTTCAGATCATAAACACCAATGGTCAGTGACTGACCAGATTATCGTCTTAGTTAAAGGTGTATGCTACCATTAGACGTTTTAATATGCGTCCTTATTTGATGAAATAACAACAAGAGTCATTCTGAAGCCGAAGTTGTATTGTATTAGCTAGTGACTACACCAATGAACAACATAGGAAGGTCCGCCCCATACTATCCGAAATAACCCGTAATCTCAGTAATCCAAGAAATAAGGATGTGCCTCGTGATCTAACCAAATGCCAAATTCAAAGTGTTGTGGTCAAAATGATTTGTAAGACTTTAAAAGACTTTATTTGGTTCTATATCAAATGATGTTTTATTCTTTTATCTGCTTCTCTGTTGATGTGCTCTCTAAGAATGATATTCTGGAGATTGAAATTTATTGAGGACAATAAAGATTTTAATCAAGGACTCGTGTTTGTTTCACTGCGTAAGTTCTTGCGTTAAACTTTAAAGATGTTTAATGTCCTTTAGCGCGGAGCAAGGACAATGTTACAGATAGACAATACTTTACCATTTCGCACTAAAATGAATCCCCCTTGTATTGATCCAAGAGATATGCTATACAGACACAAACACATGATTGTTTTAAGAAGTGTTAGAGGAAATAAACAGTATTATATTGAGATAGTTGAAGGTCACGGCATATATTCCGAACAAAATGTGACGTGTTGTTTTTGTTGTGGTAACATGAACTGTATAACTACATGTATGTAAAGCTATATGACTGTATAATATCTTTGATCCTGATCATGACGAAGATGATGATGATGGTGGTGGTGGTGTTGGTGACGATGGTGATGATGATGATGATGATGATGATGATGATGATGATGATGATGATGATGATGATGATGATGATGATGATGATTATGATGATGATGATGATGATGATGATGATGATGATGATGTTAACGCTGATGATGATGGTGATGATGATGATGATGATGATGATGATGATGATGATGATGATGATGATGATGATGATGACGATGATGATGTTGGTGACGATGGTGTTGATGATGATGATGATGATGATGATGATGATGATGATGATGATATGATGATGATGATGATGATGATGATGATGATGATGATGATGATGATGATAAAATGCAGAATACAACCAGGAAATACACTGTGCTATCAGATAAAACACACTTATTCTGTGTTTCTATTTCTAGGATAAACCTTCGACGTTACTGAGGCCCGTATTAAGGCGATCGGAATGTCACACATACTGGAAATTACGTAAATATGTAGGTCAGTGGTAGAGATTTTGTTCTGGTCATCTCACTCCGGTGAGATGTCTAGTCTGAAGAAATGACCGTGAAATTAACACCACACTGTTGTGTTTGACGAGAAAAACCCAGATCATGCTCGTCCATTCGCGACTTGCTCTGCTCTACTTCTAGATAATGACTTTTGCCACCATCCCTTCCCGTTAACGTCTCGCCTCGTTTTTCATTCTTTCGCTTTGTCCCCGTATGACAGCAGCCAATTCCACCCTCTTACATATAAATTCTTTACCGATATCTTGGCACAGTATATCCTAGTACTTTCAAAGGCTGTTCCAACTTTGCCCCTTTATCTGAAGAAAAGTCACGCCACCATAGCATAGTTGACCGTTTGAATGTCGCGCTGACATTTAAGTTAAACAAAACATTCCAATATAACAATTAAATGCATGAATTGAAAATATTTTGATAACAGTTTTGGTGTTCACACCAACATCAGTACACACTTTCTCTATACCTTTAAGTTCATCAAACTATTAAACACTGTAGCAGATCATATTTAACAATGCAATACCTGGGTTCTATATTGATTTTTATCATGAACGTGGTACGTAGAATATTATACTAAATCTTCTGTGGCTTATCTAAAACTGTTTTATTTCCTTGTGCTTTATGGAGCTAGATATATTAGAAGCTCATCTGGCTGTGTTTTCGTTGCTAGTCAACTTTTCATATTTATTTATCTAAAGGGCGTGACGTCGCAGTTTTGAGAAGTTGGCGTTGCTTGGACTGACTAGGATTTACCTAGACGGTATCGTCGATGTTAGATAGGACGCTTCTCGTTCCGGAACACCTGGTTTCATTCTCATTGTAATTATTTTCCCCGTGTAACAGCCCAATAAATTAACACATTTCGTAATTTTAGAAAAGTGAATGTAGCCGTTTCACCATACGAATGAATTGAAACGTTACATGCCGGTTACGGCAAATTTCAGGGACTGAAAGTCCACCAGCAGTGTCTACCACCTGCTGTCTTGAGTACAATTTAATACGAATTTAGAGTTAGATAAGGTAAGGCCAAACAATAAATTAAACGACATCATACAGCTGTTTCGTCCTTTTAGGACTCGTTACTGATGCTAACGGCTATTTTTTTAACCCTAGGAGGCGACCGCGGAAAAAAGTCAAACTTTAGACGAGAAGGTGCACAAGTTCTATAATTAAATACATATCATGATTTTTATATGTCAAAAATATATATTATCATGCACGTTCAGTTCTTTAAACCTTTCTTTAGTGTTCGACTGATTTTGTCCCGTCAAACCCATAACATGAATGCTAATATTCCTACAAAGCAGGCTAAAAGTGCCAGATACTTGTATATGTTTGTTCACGGGTCATGTGAAACCATTGTCTATTGTTGGAAACTGTTTATTCCCGGATAAACATTAACACTTTGAATGACGAGGGTGTGAGATTTGTCGGCGATAAGTTTTATAAATCTTTGTCCGAATTCACGATTATTACTTACTTCAGCATATCTTGAATATCTTTTAAGGAATTTGTCCAATAAATATACGGTCTTGCTTTAAAATTCGTTCATTCCTCTCAGCAAAGCTCTTCTACTGATAAAAATTATCGATTATATCACACCTGCAAAATAATTGCACTAATTATATACATATTATCGTTTTAACTTTGGTAAGTACTCAGAGTTTGCCTTTCAAACTTATCATTTTGGGTCATTTATTGTTTAAATGATATTTTATACTCTCACAATTCATTTTTATATCTGTTATATATAACAGACGCCTGTTGTATTTTTTCTGTATAATATCAGACGGACCTAACGCGCGGTTAATCTATCATAATGTAATGAACCCCATAATAACTGCAGTTCATGCAGCATGGCAATGCCTTCCTGTTGATACCTTTGTTATACTAATTGACACTTTCCTGATAAACAACATACGGTAAATTTGACTACGTATAGACAAGATTACACCCCTCCCGGCGCCGAGAGATTTCATCCCGTTCTCCTAAACTCTTTGAACCCTGGGAAATCTATTTAGTTAATCTGTTAAGGAAGTTGTATCACACATCTGTATGTACTAGTGTGTCATTAAAATTGACTTTTTCATATTTAAAGTACAAGAATAATGACACCTAAAACGCTGTAATAATTCAAACGCCAGTTTCATCTCCGCATTTTCGCACTTTGTAATAAATATTAAAAAAATACTTAGGGAAGTCTACGTTTCTATAATTTTTTTTTTTATATTTTAAGAATTGAATGAATGTCTTTAAATTCTGGATCTTAATCTGTATCAGTGAAAGTTAATGGCATTACACAAAACTGGTATTGAGGAAGCGTGTTTGCCATTATTTATTTATTTATTTGAGGTTTATTCACTTTCTTCAAGACAAACGTAACGAGCTCCAAAAAATATAAGACTGCTTCACTCTTCAGCACTTTAACACTCACCGTCTAGGTTCATTAGGTTCTTGTGTGCCAAATATAGATCGATGGAAGAAGCGACGTCGGAACTGTAATCTATGTGTACAAAGATCTTCATCTAATTTCGGTAATACAATACATGTTCAGGAATTATATTAATGAGGCTAATACATACCAGCCTTAGTTTGTTTTAATTTTAGAACAAAAATCCCTTTTACTTTTTCAGCTATCAAAACCAGCGATATGCTTATTTTAGATGAACAGATTAAAATATTTAAACTACAAGCTTTGATTGTTTAATTTTATTATCAGCAATAATAGCGTTCTGTGGGGTTTTTAGCTTGTCTGGCGACTGTTTAATACATTAAATTCTATACAAAAACGATAGTTTCCGGTCATTGACTGATGTTTTTTTCCGTTGTATAAACCCCCCCCCCCCCCTCCCTCAAAAAAAACAAAAAATACAGCGGACCAAGAATAGGTTACACTTATTGTATAAAGTAAATATTGTTAAACTTTCATAAAAAGACCATTTTTGAAGACACGTTTTATGCCTTGAAATGAATATTACTTGGAGAAGATATACTCGAAGTCGAAACGTAGCATACACCCTTAACCCCATTTCAATAAACATCAACATATATGAGAACATTTCAAAGAGTGATATTGACAGATAAATATCTGTATTCAAAACATAAAGTTCTAGAGCAAAGTTCTTTTATCTTTATATCAGAATTTCCTTAATACACAGATTGTTAATATGTAATCCAGTGGAAAAAAATCTAATCACGTAAGTTTCAAATGATTAACTTTTCTGCTTAAAGAGCTGAACTTGTGTGGTCGCCATCATGAACTCAGATGTTGAAGGTAATAGTCTACATTTGTGCTTCCTGGTTTCATCTGAAATTAGATATGTTCGATGCTCGATGAACTGTCTGTTAGTCGAATGGTTAAGTTTTTACTACCCCATCTCTAGTTTTGAGAACATGACATTGCATTTCCCCAGAATGTATTATATTGTTCGTTTAGATTTTATAAGATGTGATTATTTATAAGGTATAGCTTGACTTGCGGTGTCGGTTCTCGGGTTTATTTTTTGGCCCAAGGAGCAACGATCTTGCCAACGAACTCAGAGTTGGATGGCATGGAAGGCGGGCGGTGTTGGCTGTATTCAAGGCTTACACCAAAAGTGCTAGGGTGTGTACTTCAGGCCCAGGAATCTGTTCTCTTGGTTCAAAGCCCAAGACGTGAGGCTTAACGTTCTGCGGTTTGTACTAATCCAGATTCACGGTTTTTATTTCTTAAAGTCAAAGATATACATCTTTTGCCAGATTTTTTTGCCAGGAAGCGACGAGGGATTTTTTTTCTGTGATCAGGCCTGTGTTATAGAATCAGAGTTTAAATTGTTATTTGATATAGGCGTAGGACTCAAGACAACGTAAGATAAAAAGCTTTGAGATTATTGTTTGTCCTTGGTACAAGGTCCAGCTCTCAAAATGCTGATTCTGTGTTGTAAACCTAGAGATCGATGTTGATCCTGGATCCTCTTGGATTATAGCGTCTTCGTTCAAGTCCTATGGTTGTATTGGAAAAAGGTTTGTCCGTAAGGCCATGAAGATTTGATTGCGTCTGTTTAAGGTCTATTAATATGTCTTTTCTAGACGGTGTATTGTGATGTCTATTGTCTATTCAATGCCTTGGAATTTAGAGTGTTTGTTTAAGACCATCATGTCAAGGATCCATAGTCCATCCAATCATGTGGATACCAATACCATAGATTCTAGACTGTCAATTCAAAGACGTGGGTTCTAGAGCGTTTATAATAGACCATAATATGTTCTTGAGAGTCAATTTAAGACCGTGCGTTCTAGATTGTCAATTGAAGGACGTGCATTCTAGAGTCATTTCAAGGCCGCGGATTCCTGAGTGCCAATTCAAAGACGTGTGATCTAGATTGTCTATTTTAGGTAACGGGTTCAAGAGTGTCACGCCAAGGCCGTACTTTCTAGAGTGTCAATGCAAGGCCTTGGTTTCTAATGTCCCGATTACCAAATTGCCTATTGTAGATCTGGAGTCGAAGAGAACCAATTTAAGACTGTAAAATATGTATTATAGGCAAGCATTTCTAGTGCCAGCAGACCAAAAGAACCTGCCACCTGCTTTACTTCCAGCAGTTGAACACTCCACTACGGGGTTCATTAGGTTCTTGTTTGCCCTGTATAGATCAACTGCAGGGGCGACGTCGGATGTTAAATCATTAATAAAGAGGTTAATACATACCAGCTTTAGGTTTGTTCTAATTTTAGAACAAAAAAACAACTTTTGTTATCAGCGTATCAAAACCAACCTCGTACTTAATCTAGATGAACAGATTAAAGTGGTTGAAATATCAGCTTTGGCAGTTTTTATTTTGCACCATAATTAAATTCTCTATTTTACTGTTTAGCTTGTCTGGCGACTGTTTAATGCATTAAATTCTACATAACACTTGAATTTCTTGTTATTAATTGATGTTATTTTCGTCAAACAAAAATCCTGAGTAAAAAAACACCAAAAATAGGCTGCACTTATTGTATATATATTTTTTGTTAATTCAATAATTTTCTTCCCTGTATAATGAAAAAAAAATATAACTTGAAAGGAAACTTATTTGAAAAAGTTCAACTGGTAGTCGAAATTAAGCATACATCCTAACCTTATATTTCGTTGACTTCAACATTTCAAACAAGGAAATCGTCATTTATACAAAAAGGATCAGTATATAATGATAATCGATGTAACAGCTTGTTCGTCCGTGCTTTTTATGCCTCTGGATCTAAAGATCGGGGCATATTGTAATTGCACTGTCTGTTTGTTTGTTGTCAACTTTAACCTTGCCCATAACTATTACACTGTATGAGGTAGGGCTGTTATATTTGGCATGTGTGTTCCTTGTGACAAGACCTTTCCAGAGATATCAACATTTTGGACCATGTGATATTGACTGTGACCGTTTACCTACATTTGAAATAACTACAATGAAGACATAAGTGTTTCACAATGGGGTATGTCTGATTTTTCAGTTTTTACTACCCGAGCTCTCGTTTTGAGAACATGACATCGATTACATTTCCTCGGAATACCAGGTATTTTCCGTTTAGATTTGATAAGATATGCTGCTTTGTAATGTTAAGCTAAGCGTGCCGTGTCAGTTCTAGAGTCTATTTTCTAGGCCCTAGAAGCAACGATATAAGTTCTAGTTTGTCTCCGAAAATAACTCCTTTGGGGGTTGGTGTTTTAGGCTTAAACGTAAGATGCCACAGTCTTTACTCTTGACCTAAGAATCTCTCCTCTAGTGCAAAAGCCTTAACTGTTCAATCAAAATTCTATGTCAAACAAATTCTACGTCAAACAAATTCTATGTCGGCTCTGTATCCATCAAGAATTCTGGCGTTTATTAATTAGAGTCGAAGGCATGTATCTTTGGTCAAAGTCAGAGATGCTAAAAGCCTAGAATGTCGATTGAACGCCGTGGCGTCTCGAGTTGTTGGGTTAAAGGGTGTCAGATCAAAGCCATGGGTTCTAGAGTCCATAGGTTTTAGAGTTCATGGGATGAAATTGTGACAATTCGTGGGCATGGTTTCAACATTGTCTGCGTAGTGTCGATGATGTATGTGCCTATGTGATGTAGAATGCTGATTTAGAAATGTGCGTTATATTCAACGCCTTGCATTCTATTCTATTATCGGCTGTGCGCTCTGTGGGTTATAACTTCAGGTGTCAGAGTAAGTGGGTGCATGAGCGGTAATTTATGAGAGTTTACTCCATTACTTAGTCCTTTGGGTTCTAGGGTGTCAATTTAAAGCTTTGGGTTCTAGGGTGTCCATTTAGAGCTTTGGGTTCTAGGGTGTCCATTTAGAGCTTTGGGTTCTAGGGTGTCAATTTAGAGCTTTGGGTTCTAGGGTGTCAATTTAGAGCTTTGGGTTCTAGGGTGTCAATTTAAGGTACACGGTTCTACACCACGAGTTCTGTATTGTCAGTTTAAGAGTGTTTGCTCTGTTGCGCTAATTTTAGAGGTGTGGGCTCTAGACTGAGAGAGTGTGTGGTCGAGATCGTCAGTTCTAGTTCGGTCGGCTACTCTAGGCCTCAGGGACATCAGTTCCTCACTGTATACACCGATGCCGTGGGTTCTAGCATGTCAGTCCTAAGCTCTTGGTACTAGATTGTCAGTGCAATGGCGTAGATTCTGAAGTATCCGGATATTACACAGGGGAATAATTGAATCTTACAAAGGTCTTGCCCGTGGATAGGGATATCTCAGTCAGATGACAAGAAATTCAATGGTCAGCACGAGGCTTGTAAATTTGCTATTCTAGACCGGGAGTTCTAGTGCGTCCATTTAAAGCTAGAGGCTGTAAAATATACATTTCGTCAATTAGTTCTTCAATCTGAACTTTAGACCCGAGGTTCTAAAATCTTAATACTAGACCCGAGCACATATAGTCTGAGTTCTAGGCCCGGGGTCCTGAAGTCTGAATTCTAGGCCAGGGATCCTACAATCTGATTGGTAGACCCGGGGTTTTACAGTCTTAATTCTAGACCCGAGGTTCTACAGTCTAAATTCTAGACCCGAGCACATATAGTCTGAGTTCTAGGCCCGGGGTCCTGAAGTCTGAATTCTAGGCCAGGGATCCTACAATCTGATTGGTAGACCCGGGGTTTTACAGTTTTAATTCTAGACCCGAGGTTCTACAATCTATAATTCTAGGCTCCTGAGACCCAAGAGCACATATAGTCTGAGTTCTAGGCCCGGGGTCCTGAAGTCTGAATTCTAGGCCAGGGATCCTACAATCTGATTGGTAGACCCGGGGTTTTACAGTCTTAATTCTAGACCCGAGGTTCTACAGTCTAAATTCTAGACCCGAGCACATATAGTCTGAGTTCTAGGCCCGGGGTCCTGAAGTCTGAATTCTAGGCCAGGGATCCTACAATCTGATTGGTAGACCCGGGGTTTTACAGTCTTAATTCTAGACCCGAGGTTCTACAGTCTAAATTCTAGACCCGAGCACATATAGTCTGAGTTCTAGGCCCGGGGTCCTGATGTCTGAATTCTAGGCAAGGAATCCTACAATCTGATTGGTAGACCCGGGGTTTTACAGTCTTAATTCTAGACCCGAGGTTCTACAGTCTAAATTCTAGACCCGAGCACATATAGTCTGAGTTCTAGGCCAGGGATCCTACAATCTGATTGGTAGACCCGGGGTTTTACAGTCTTAATTCTAGACCCGAGGTTCTATAGTCTAAATTCTAGACCCGAGCACATATAGTCTGAGTTCTAGGCCCGGGGTCCTGAAGTCTGAATTCTAGGCCAGGGATCCTACAATCTGATTGGTAGACCCGGGGTTTTACAGTCTTAATTCTAGACCCGAGGTTCTACAGTCTAAATTCTAGACCCGAGCACATATAGTCTGAGTTCTAGGCCCGGGGTCCTGAAGTCTGAATTCTAGGCAAGGAATCCTACAGTCTGATTGGTAGACCCGGGGTTTTACAGTCTTAATTCTAGACCAAATTTAGCATGTCAAAACCCTATGTTGTCCTACACCGAAGTTAGCAAACCTAACCCGTGACGTCATACACCAAATTTAGCATGTGAAAACCCGTGACGTTAAACACCGAAATTAGCATACCTTGCCAATGACGTCATACACCGAATTTAGCGTATCTATCATGTGAAAGTGCACGCAAACTTCAGCAATATGATGAAAGATACGAAATGATCTTCAAAGTGTTAAGTTGTGAACTTGAGATAAAGTATATAGACACGTTAACAAACATAGTATTGGCGTAATGGAGAATAAGGAAACACTCTCATAGTGGATAGAAACACGCCCAGATTTGGTCAATTGCCATAATTTTCCTTTCGTTGTAGAAGTACATTAACGCGAACATCTCACGTCTTTAAGTTTTCAGAATTTCCCAAGACCTTTAATTACAAACAACAACATCGACCTCTTTGATGTTGCTTCTAACCATTTTCCCTTCCTATGCTGACGTCACATTTTGTGAAATGTTATACGGCATCTGTTAAGCTAAACAAGAGTGTGCCAAACTGCATCCTATGAGATCTTAGAACCAACATGCCAAATTGGTTCTGGTGTGAAAACATCACAGAACATTGTAATAATGGCAACGCCCATGAAATAGCGCCGGAAAACCAAATCGTCAAACACCTCTGATTATCAGGTTTGACCCAGTCCCGGATAAATAATGGTTACATTTCCGACCTGGAGAAAATACTTCCGGCCACGCCTGCGCGTTAAGTATGTATATGTCCTGTCTGTTTGAAGATGTGTGGGATACTTGTATCATTTGTTACGTCACGAATCGGTTAGACAAAGCGCAAGCAGGAAGACAGTAATCATTATTTGACTTCTTAAGGTCATCTGTGATAAATTATACGGACACATGCATGATTTTTCCTGTTTCGTCAAATGTTCTTGACCTCGAAGCTAACCAGACGATACCGAGATCAGACATCAAAGTTGAAGAATTCTGATTTTATTTGCCAGAAACCAAATGTCTTCCGAATGTCATGATCTCTTTAATTATTATCTTAACTGACTCTGTTTGAAAAAAAGGAAGAAAGAAAGAAAGAAACATAAATATTACCTAATTTTTAAATTAGTTTTTTTCTTTCTTATAAGGATCCAGAATGGCATTTACGAAAACTGAAAAAATCAAAATTCAAATGAAAATTTGTTTCATTCTAGCTGAGAATGTTGACCTTGTGTGACCGTTTGTATGATTCTCGGGAAATTCCTTGCTACATCATACGGAGTGCGAGGTGAGTCATTCTCCTTAAACAAAATGGCTCACCTGTCCCCGATGGTAATGTAGGTGGCCTTTGATAAGTGCTTGATAAGTACTAATTTATCAGATTCAACTGGCATATTTGAAGAGTTACAAAACGATTTTTAGAAACAGACCCAGATGGCTTTGCAGGGGCTCTACAGGATGACCCTGTTTGTTAAGGCTATCTTTTCTCTTTTACCTCAGCTGCATCCACACAAACATTAGCGCTAATTCTTAGGGTTTCGTAGTTATTATAAATTTTAATCTTCTCTTTTGTAAAATCTTTAATATTTTGTTTACATGTTGAAATAACGTTGTAACGATGTCAAATTGTTGTTTCCTTTTCAGAAATACTCAAGTGCAAACTAAATAAAAAAAAAATAAATGAATACATTTTATCGTAGAAATTTTTATCACAAGCAGGCCATATTGTTTCATTTCATTTCCGCAGGTGTATAGTAAAGCTAAGGAAAATTTCTTTTATTTCAGTTTGAGTTCTTTGACATAGCATGCCTGGAGCTTCATGTCACTGTAGAGAGCCCACCATGAATAAAACGACTCCCCGGGGTGGTCTATATTTCGGGGGGTCGCACTGATAATGACGATCTGTTCAACTTGACTATCATTGCATGTTACACAGGGACGCGTGCCTACAGAAAAGTTATCTACAACACGTGTTAATTACGGAGGCGCGTGCATGGACGTGACAAGCACAGGGGCAAGTATATACAGCTATAAACCATATGGACGTGACAAGCACAGGGATACGTTTAGAGCACAGGGGCACCCTTATACAGATGTAAACCACACCCCATGGACAGTGATATGAGTACAGCACAGGGGCAAGTGTATAACATATCTAAACAGCATGGACGCGACAAGCACAGGGGCATGTGTATAAAGATCTAAAACCAAGGACGTGTAAAACTGAGGGGCACATGTAGAGCACATGGACACGTGTATCGAGATGAATAACATATGGACGTGGAAAACACAGGGATATGTGTAAAACGCAAGGAATAGCGTGTATATATTTAAAACACATCGACGTAAAACAATACATAGGTACCTGTGAAACACAGGGACCCGTGTAAACATATATAAAACAAATGAATGTGTGCATGCAATGTACATGTCAGTGTAAAACACATGGGCATGTATAAAACACAGAAACACGTGTTGAATACACGGATATGACAACAGATATATGTTATATTCTCAATGTCACATTAAACTTGTGTCTGAAGACAATGAAATAAGATTCTCGGACATGAGTCAATGTTCTTTGCGCGCTTGTGTTCATTTCGTACTCACATTTTACCCGGAATTATGGGAAAAGATTTTGATCATACTTTCGAAACTTTCTTTTTTTTATGTTTGCAATAAACAATAGATATGAAAAAAAACAAACGAAAAAATATTCTCACATTCAAGAATGAATATCATCGCTATTTACTTCAATAATAGAATTATTCTTCAACGAATAAAGTCGACGTATATATTCGGTACAGTTTCCTTTTCAAAAAGAAAAAAATATATATTTTGACCTTATTTAAAAGTACACAGAGGTCAATTATATCGCAAAACTGTTGTATAGAAACAGGGGGCAGAGTTTTATTGAATTAACGATGACAATATGACGATGATTTTTTTGTTGTATAACACTAAATTATGAACTTTACGATCAAAATTCTAGTCATTCCTGTCGTGATCAGACGTACACGTCATCCGTTATCAGCGACACAACTTGAATTTTCAAAAAATAAAATGGCGTGATTTAAAGGATTTAAGGACACTATTGAAATTTCAAAAATTTTAAATGTCGATTCAAATTATCTCTACATTACAGATCAGATTACTGTAAATCTGACATTATCCCGTACTTTTAAATGTCACACTTACCGGTTAATTGTAAAAAGCGCAACTTGCACAATTAGTGGGTAGTAACACTATACACTGTGAATAACAGAAATATGCATCACTATGACGAGACATAATCGAAAATACGGACTAGCTTCACGTCGTTTTATAGATAAAACTTAAACATGAGCATTGGGCTATGAAATATATGGGTGAGTCCTTTAAGCTTGTTGGTTCAACATGCTTGAACACATAGTATTTTCAACATTTGATTGGGTTTTCGTACATATCTGTGTACCGGGGCAAAGTTGAACAGATTGTGCATAAATACCAAATATAATGGACACAAAAAGTTGAAAAGTTTGAAATTGTGATTTTTTTCTGCCATTAAAATAATTATTCTTTACACTCCTTTTACCAATGTTCTATCATCAGTGGATGCACAATCCTTTTTTTGGTAACGACATCATGTAACACAAGGTTAAAATCAAACTGCCAATTGTGGTTTTATTGAAAGTCTGTATGGACTCAACGTCAAATCAACAAATTTTGTGTTCTTTTGAATGTCATGTCATTTGCATCCTGTTTTGCTAGCATGTTTGTTAGCATGAGACGCCACATGACAGCTGTAGAGGCTGGATGTTGCAAGCAAGGCTGCACACTTGAGTGTTTCACAGTGTCAATTCTCGATTATGGAATCAATTCCAGATGACCGGAAACGTCACCGAGAGACCTCGATCGGGTAGACCACGGTGTACGACAGCCCATCAGAATCGTTCTTTAAACAGTCTAACTAGGCGAAATCGTTTTCAACTTCCACTGGGTTGAAAAACGACTTCCGCCAAGCGACTTGAAGAAGAATTTACGCGCTTACAGACCCGCTGTATGCCCTCGACTCACACACCGTTACCGTATAGTTTGGCAGCTTTTGGCAGCAGATCCTGCGAGTCGGCGACTGCGTCTGTGGAAGCGTTGGGTGGGTGAGAGGTATGATGATTGCTGCGTTACTGAGCATGACCGTTTCGTTGGGGGTCTCCGAAATGGTTTGGGCAGAGATCAGTTTTGATGGACGGACTGACTTATACTTGACTGAAGCCTCACAGTTCTACGGTTCTGGGATGAATCCTTCATCCGACTGTATGACCCTTTCCAGGTGTTATCGGTCCGGAGTTTGTACTGATAGACGACAATGCTCGGCCACTTACATCTAAACTTGTGAATGGGTACCTTCAAGCAGAAACTATCGCGAATATGGACTGGCATATTCTTCTACCGGACCGTTCGTCCGTGGCTTCCCGTCAACCGACAGGAGTTTGTCGGTGCTCTTTTTCAAGAATGGCCACGGATTCATCAAATGACTACACGGCGCCTGAATCGCTGCATGACAAGTCGATGTCGTGTCGTTATCGGGACCAATGGAAGACACACTCACTATTGATAGTGTTGCTGAACGCACTGAAGCATTCTGAATTTTCAGCACCATTTTGACTTTAACTTTGTTTTAGAGGGTTGTGAACTTCTTATGTAACCATACACGACACGCTTGAATGAAATTGATTGAGTAGGTCGGAATTGTTTTCTCATTGTTTGACTTCACTCAAGTATTTCATATTCCGAAATATTTTAGTCTTTTTATACAAATAAATTCATCCTAAGAAATTGATCTGTAACTTTTTGTGTCCTGTATATGAACACTGCCATTATCTTTATATTATTATACAAACGACGTCGTCAGGCTTGTATCTAAAAATATGAAAAAAAAAACTTGATACAACATCTTCCAAATAAGATAACATATTATATCAAGTACTGTTGCTGATCCGGA
The DNA here is from genome assembly GCF_031769215.1 of Ylistrum balloti. Lineage (NCBI taxonomy): Eukaryota > Metazoa > Mollusca > Bivalvia > Pectinida > Pectinidae > Ylistrum > Ylistrum balloti. Next base: position 185,118 of record NW_026782694.1, on the reverse strand, counting down.
CGGAAGCGCGCGGAAGGCCTTACCTGTGTTGTTGAAGGAAACTGAAGTGCCCGAGGAAGATCAATTTGGCTAGGTAGTTGACTCCACATTAAGGCTTTCACATCCGATTTAGAAATCATACCCCGGTCACCACGAAAAGGGATAGGCGAATACATCACCATCCATCTGTTCATGGAACTATTACTTTGGTTTTAAAACATGTTACCTTTATGAATACGTATTAAGTGTAAAGAAAATGCCGAGAATTGAAAATGAACATGAGTAGTTGTCCTGTTTATGTAAAAGTTGTGTGGCATTTACCTGTGATATCAATCCTCGAACGTCCAGCTTGATCGCTAATCCCCATTCAAATAAACAAACATATAAATTAAGAATCTAACTTGAAAATAACTGGTTTGAGTTTGAGTTCACTCTATTTTCCGGTATTGGTTGCATTCTACACGTCATTTTGTCGTACATAACAAACGTTTTAATGACTATGTTTTCACGCCATTATTGACATATCTACCATTAAATCATGTGTTGGTGACGCAAAATTGTAAATAGCTTTCACTAATAGCGGAAACGGTTTCCGGACATAAAAATTCCTGCTGATCTATCATATCATGTATGTGTTGACGTTTAAAATTAATGTGGAGTGAAATTTTTATAATCGAGTTGTTAACCACAAAGTGTCACAAATATATCCATGATATATAGTTGATGACAACTATTTGGAAATATCAAGGTTTGATGTACATGTAAATCTGGATCCATGTTTTCATCAACAAGATACAAATATATATTATATATTCAGCGATTACTATCTTCGGTTTATGGGGAAATACCGATTTTAAAAATAATGAAAAAAGATTGATGGAATTTCCTGACGCCGTATGAGTAATTTGGAGAGGGCAAAACCCATATCTGCTTACGTTACGATAAACGTTATCGGACAAATAGCAGACATTATTTACCAAGATTTTTCCCATTCGTGTTGTAGGAGCTAAATGTTAGATATGTAAATTTCTTTAAAACGTGCTGTTTTTTTTTTTTTTTTTTAAAGTGGAGGACATTTGAAAAATCAAAATTGAAATAGATTTTAGTGTAAAATCTGAATGAAGTTTTGTAAATAATCTGGTGATGTTTACGTTTTGATATTCAATAAGTACCTCTTAAGTTTGCAATATATGATAGATATTTACTTATAATCATGTTTATGATTAATATGTTATATCGTGTTTAAAATCTTATGATATTATACTTTATATTTGATAAATGTTTTGAAAGGAGGAATTATGAATATACAGTATGTTCAAGCAAATAGGCCTCCAGTGTTAGGAAAATAATATATACATTCAATCACGTTCACAATATCACGTAGATACTTATCTAAATTGATCATATATACAAAATACCAAACAAACCAGTATATGATATATTCATAAATTACCATTCTTGGTGCTTAAACACAATACTGCGATGTGTTGCAGCTACAGGCCTTATGGACCTTTTACCACAGCTAACATTCCAACGTCACCTCACTTCAATATGTGTGTAATAATGGCACTACATTAAAACCCTAGTTGTACCAGAGAACCACCTGCAGAAGCGGCAGTCGGTGAAGAGGTAGAACAGCCCTGGGTTCTGCACGACTGCGACTAATCTATAGATAACAAAGGCACGTGCTCTGCCGTGGAGCTCTTCACAATGAAGGTAGCAAAAAAATGCCTCAGTAGATTATCCACATCTTCGTAATTTTCAGTGACGTTGGTTCAAACGTTTTGGTAAGCATGTGTGGTTTCTCATATTTTTTGCGATGAGTTTAAGATTTAATCATTTATCGCCTGTACCATCCTGTTTTAATTCAAACTTCATTCGAAGGCAATCAGTCTTTTTGCATACATGTATATTAATAGATTGCATATAAATTGACGAGTCTTTCTATATCGCATGTGTGAATTATGCTCATTTGTTAAAACTGAAGACAAAGCATATGTAAATAGATAGATAAACAGATAAATAAACAAATAGATGAATAAATAACCAAAAGTCATTGCCTACGAAACAATAAACAACATGACTCCGTATGTGCTCCACAGTGTGTAGATATATGGACGTTTTGTTATCTAACAACTTTTGTACTCGATAACTGAAACAGTTCACCTGAGTATAGTGTTTGAAGTTTACTATATATACAACTACACAGGGTAGTAAAATGTTACACCTAATCAGTATTTGATCGCACACCTTTCAAAGTATATGTTAAATAGGATCAATCCAAGTCGCGATAAAGTCCCACCAACAAAGCTCTCTAAAATGAATTGACAACATTTGATAATAACTCTATTTTAAAAATAAACATTTAAATGACAGCAATAGATTTAAAAAGATAATGTGGTGCTTTCTTTGATCAGTGAAGGTAAGAAATGAAAATGATTTATGCATGGTTGGATCGTGGCTGTATTAAACACGTTGACGTGTTTTGGCGGTATATGTCTGTCTCGTGTTGGTATTTAGTGTGATAATATCTTCATTATTAGTTTAACACTGTCTGGCGTATGCAGTAGTGATATTGTAGAGTTAGGATGAGTTGAGATCATGAGTGTCTGGTCATCACGCTAGGAACAATCAACATTTTACAAAATAGAAATTGCTATATCTAGACAAACCCCAGTTGACAGGAAGTCGATTGTCCGCCATATGTTAAGCGAAAGGAAATTATCCGATTCCATACTTGACCAACGGATGGAATTCATAAATCCAAATTGTTTCTATTAGAATGGGCCGATCTGAGTGAGCACTGGTAATATGACTGCTCACTGACTAGAATATAAAAGGTAAATGTGACTGACCATTAACCACTGACCAAAGAATTATCTTACTGACCGCTGATGAAATAATGACCTTACTAACCACTGACCGAAGGTCAATTTGAACGACAAATGGTATCAAGACTGTCTATTGGTCATTCGCCAAAGGATGATCTCACTGACCACTGACCAAAGGGTGATCTCACTGACCACTGACCAAAGGGTGATCTGACTGACCGCTGACAAAATAATGATCTTACTAACCACTGACCAAAGGTCAGTTCGAACGACAAATGGTATAAAGGCTGTCTATTGGTCATTTGCCTAAGGACGATCTCACTGACCAAAGGACGATTTCACTGACCACAGACCAAAAGACTGTCTAATTGGCCATGCGCCTGAGTACGATCTGACTAACCATTAAACAACGGACGGTCTGTTTAACCACTGACCAAAAGTAGACCACAGATTAAAATAAGATTTGACCTCCAAACAATTGTTGATCTATCTGACTGCTCAACAAATGGCGAACTGATCCTCCAAACGACCATTTAATAAATAGATTTAAAACTATGAACTATTACTATTTTATATTTGTTTGTTTGTTTGTTTGTTTGTTTGTTTGTTTTGTGTGTGTGTGTGTTTTGTGGATGGGGGTCCACTTTCCACCAAACTTAAGACCTCTAGCAAGCTTCTATCCCTGGCAAAATGAGAAAACGTAGGATTAAAGACATCGTACATGGGTAATCTGCATCGGTGGTTCTTTACTTTCGATTTGTGAACATTCATATATAAGTATTTATAAAGGTATTTATTATTTGTGAACTTCGATGCATCATTTATCATTTTGTCGAGTCATGCCAGTATGGCGCTGATGTAGTTTGTTTTTAGTAAAATCATAAGAACACAATAACATATTTGCACTAAGTACTCAATTAATCAAACTGGGCGTAAACGGGATTATATAAGCTATTGTACAATATAATCTATAAAAGCTAAACTTTTTACAATTAATCAGCAAAAATCCTATTGTACATCAAACCTATTTTTGCTGACACTCTTCCCGTTCGTGACTTTGTATAAAATGTAACAAGACAAGAGAGTAATTATCGTTTATCATCTACAATACTTAAGCTTTGTAATGTATTTATTCCTAAACAAATATTAGAACATAAATGTGTACACTTCTCTGTTCAACCTCTCCCTTTTTTATCATGCCCGTGTTACACATTATATTTCTCTCTGCCAGTCTGGCATTCGGGAATTTTCGGGACTTTCCGTAAACGAAATCTTCCCCGTGTGACTTCGGCTGTTGCGATGACGTTCAACCTCACTATATTCGTCGGTTACAAATGCAGATGGATTGCAGGCCCACGAAAGAAAGTTCTTGCTCTAAGCATGTAATAAGATTGAAAGTAAAAATAGCTGAAAGTCATAGAGATCTGCGAGAATTGAGGGTTTCGTCGTCTTTTAACTGATGATACTGACAAAACAGTGTATTTTTGTCCATATTTATTTGTTTCCCGTACAGTATCTCCTATTGGTTATTTTTCTGAAAAAAAATGTATCCCGCAGTCCGAACCAGTGTTACGTCACGTTTTAAAATCGCTTACAAATATCGTTATCATATTATGAAAAGAAATAGTCAGGGGGAAACTTGTTGAAGTAAGGTATGATGACGTCACATAATTCAAAATGTCCATATGTCATATTCCATATTCTTAAATATACCATAAGCATTACAAGGTTTACTGTATTTCATTGCGTTTACTCATTTGAGAACATACATTTACTTACTTGGATTGATCAAGGTTTACATGGCGGGTGTCGTCGATGAAGCAGAGAACGCTTACTCTTCCAGAACACCTGGTCGTATTCTCCTTCTACTTTTCCAGGAATCTCAGGGTAGATCTTGCTTTTGTTCATATTTTGCCCCGGTTTTGTTGAATTTGAGTTTGGATGATGATTTTGACTTGTTGGTATTTTCTTGGTGTGTTTTTATACCATTATCTTTGCAAAGGAATATTATTTTTTGTTTTCAGACTTTGCGGTTTGGCGAATGTTACGTGAAACGGGCAATGATCCTTAATTCAGGGTTGCATAAAAACAGTCTTCTCATTTTCAACCGCAAATCATCTGATCGGGTCAAGCGGACAATGATGAATGATGATTGTAGCACTAGTCGACTTTCTAAGGTGAACTAGGATGTTTTTGTATGCTGTAATATTGACGAATTATATTTAGAATCAATATTGAATGAGTCGGTAAAAAAAAAAATAGACCCATTTACCAGGAGATAACGATCACGTTCATGTATATCGAGCGCCGTGCCGCAGTGTGCTAGTTACATAACAACAGGGAGAATCTTTTCAAGTTAAAAATCCTTTGTTAAGATAGCTGGTGCTCTGTACTACATTTAAAATAAACTGCTAAATAAATTTAGATAAAAAAAATAACTTCACACTTAAAGCAAACAAAGGATAAAAGAAGCGTCACCTGACAAGGTCATTTGGTGCATCGTTTTTACTGATAATGGCGAGACATTCAGATTCTATTAATTTTCACAATATACAAATTCACTACACCGCTTCAGCCGATAACGTGGGCAAAAACTGGGATACATGATTATAATTGAGAGTCACATAACTTGCACTGTGATCTTTTCTGATGAATTAAGTTCATATGTATAAATTTTGACCAGTGATGTTAATAGAATTCATTTCAAGGCGTTTGAGTTATAAATTCAATCAAACATTCAAAATAAAAAAGTTTTTAAAATAAAAAAAAATCATGGATGGACATTTAGTTAAGCATGCAAGGTATCTCTTTTCGTAAGGAACGTTAATGAATAGGCTTATTTTTAATATTTATTGGCACAAATAAATTCCTTCTGAAAGAAATCTTTTTTCTAATTCAAGAACCAGAGTTTAAAAATGAAATATTCGGTGCAAAAGTTTAACAAGTTTCCTCTTTACTTTTTTCATTGGATGTAAAATGTTTCAGATTATATGTATGATAACTCTTTATCATTATATCGGGACTAATATATCTGTTTAAATCCTGTTTGAAGGTGAATGGATCCATATATGATTAATTAGGGACATCAATTAAATGTAACAAACGGACGTTGAAAAAACTAGCTAATCCGCGTAAAACGTTCTGTACTTAGTGCCTGTAACTATACTCAGACAAGAAAAGTCACATTCAAAATCTCCATTACACATTCCACGATGAATTCCAATGAGGACAGATAATTTTTTCATAAATGTGTGTCATAAAATTTACGAGTTTCATTAACAAGGAAATTAATACTGGTTTGGCGTCATAATCTGATTTTATTTTCGATAAAAATCTAGACTGAATTATTCCGCCAGTCAATTAGTTCAGTTTTGAAATATGTTGAATAATTTTTTAATTACAATATTTAAATATTTTTTTAAAAATGTAATTTCATTGTTAGTTATAGAAATATTATCAAGGTCATTATTTTTTTCCTTTGAAGATTGCCGCCATTTTGACGCCTCTAACTATCAGTTTACTGTAATTTGGAATACACATGTAGAATGACCTAATAAGCTATTCTGTAATTTGGAAGCTAAAAGGTCAGTCAGTGCAAGATAGTACTATCACGTAACCAGAGGCAAATATCAAACTCGTCGGTTGGCATGAGCTTCTATTTAGAGGACGATCGTCCATGGTTCGAATTTCGTCATTAGAGCTGCCCCCACCCCCTCACCCACTACCCCGAACCCCCACTTCCCTCTATAATTTGTAGGTAATTGGTGGATATGCTTTTAAAAAAATATTTTGCCTTCCTGTTTTATTCTTTAGAATGCTCCCCTGGATCATGGGCTGACAACTCTTCATTTTTAACACATATCAGCCTCTTGATCGCCCAGGGCATTTTCTGTACCATATTATAATTGAAATATCCACTTTTTTTTAACGGAATCAATATCAGCTATTTTCTTACATAACGGGTTTAAGAACACCTTACGAAGAATGGAAAAGTGGTGAACGATAACTTAGAATGCGAGAGGTCGTTTCTTCAAACCCAAACATGGCAGGCCATTTCTATTTTCCTTTCCAGAATTTCATCGGTCTTATTCTTCACGCTGAATCTGTGTTTATGTTGTCTTCCTATTAGTTTTGGTGTCTCCATTGCTCTTTTATGTCATTTGAATTATAGTGATGACGTTTGCTTTTATAATTACTGTATGTAACACACTTCCAAGGGTTTTAATCATCCAGCGACAAATTACGATTCTCAGTATTCTAATTCTCACACTTGTCTGCAGGCTTTCCTTCGCACCGTATCAACACGTAGTGGGGATAATTATACAGCCACAGAGAGAATGAGGCATGTGATGTAATATTGATGGTGCAGCACATGCAGTACACATGCACTCAGTTGATAGCAAGCATATCTCTGACACTGATGTGACATGGCGAAACCACGTCATATATCGTGCAGCGATGGGAGATTGGCGACCAAACGTAAACAACAACATCGACAATTAATTACACAAAGTTGATATAAAGTAACAAGCTTTTATTGGTCAAAAAGCTATATATAATCATCATTCCATTTTAGTCAAACGGCCATCGTGTTTATCTGTACCTAAATGTTAGCGGTATGCCTTTGTGAACCCGTTTCCCGTTTTAAAATTATTTGTGTTTCTTAGACAAAATCCCGATTGAATTATATGTGTTTCTTCAAATTGATAATACACTTTTTGAAAGACATGCAGTAAAACCCAGATGTAAATATAATGCCCTTTTTATCATATAGTGAAACTTTGCTATGATGCGCCGTATAATACTTTAAAACAACCCCGTATTAGTATAATCATTAAAACCACGATATCCTCGGTACAGTGGCCCTTTGCAATATTGACAACAACAAAAAACTAAAGATACACAAGTGAATAAACCTATCAATGCATTTAGAAGAAGATAAAGTAGAACCAAATAATGAATTAAACTGCATCGTACATATTTCGTCCTTCTAGGACTCGTCAGTGATGCTACATCATACAACTGTTTCGTCCTTGTAGGACTCAATCAGTGATGCTACATCATACAGCTGTTTCGTCCTTCTAGGACTCAATCAGTGATGCTACATCATACAGCTGTTTCGTCCTTCTAGGACTCAATCAGTGATGTTACATCATACAGCTGTTTTGTCCTTCTAGGACTCGTCAGTGGTGCTACATCATACAGCTGTTTCGTCATTCTAGGACTCGTCAGTAATGTTACATGATACAGCTGTTTCGTCCATCTAGGACTCGTCAGTAATGTTACATGATACAGCTGTTTCGTCCATCTAGGACTCGTCAGTAATGTTACATCATACAGCTGTTTTCGTCCTTCTAGGACTCAATCAGTGATGCTACATCATACAGCTGTTTCGTCCTACTAGGACCCAATCAGTGATGTTACATCATACAGCTGTTTCGTCCTACTAGGACCCAATCAGTGATGTTACATCATACAGCTGTTTCGTCCTACTAGGACTCAATCAGTGATGCTACATCATACAGCTGTTTCGTCCTACTAGGACCCAATCAGTGGTGCTACATCATACAGCTGTTTCGTCCTTCTAGGACTCAATCAGTGATGCTAAATCATACAGTTGTTTTATCATTCTAGGACTCGTCAGTAATGTTACATCATACAGCTGTTTCGTCCTACTAGGACCCAATCAGTGGTGCTACATCATACAGCTGTTTCGTCCTTCTAGGACTCAATCAGTGATGCTAAATCATACAGTTGTTTCATCATTCTAGGACTCGTCAGTAATGTTACATCATACAGCTGTTTTCGTCCTACTAGGAACCAATCAGTGATATTACATCATACAGCTGTTTCGTCCTACTAGGACTCAATCAGTGATGCTACATCATACAGCTGTTTCGTCCTACTAGGACCCAATCAGTGATGCTACATCATACAGCTGTTTCGTCCTACTAGGACTCAATCAGTGATGCTACATCATACAGCTGTTTCGTCCTACTAGGACTCAATCAGTGATGCTACATCATACAGCTGTTTTGTCCTTCTAGGACTCGTCAGTGGTGCTACATCATACAGCTGTTTCGTCCTTCTAGGACCCAATCAGTGATGCTAAATCATACAGTTGTTTCATCATTCTAGGACTCGTCAGTAATGTTACATCATACAGCTGTTTTCGTCCTTCTAGGACTCAATCAGTGATGCTACATCATACAGCTGTTTCGTCCTACTAGGACTCAATCAGTGATACTACATCATACAGCTGTTTCGTCCTTTTAGGACTCGTCAGTAATGTTACATCATACAACTGTTTCGTCCTTCTAGGACTCGTCAGTGATGATACATCATATAGCTGTTTTCGTCCTTCTAGGACTCGTAAGTGATGATACATCATACAGTTGTTTCGTCCTTGTAGGACTCGTCAGTGTTCCTACATCATACACATGTTTCGTCCTTCTAGGACTAGTCAGTAATGTTACATCATACACATGTTTCGTCCTTCTAGGACTCGTCAGTAATGTTACATCATACAGCTGTTTCGTCCTTCTAGCACTCGTCAGTGTTCCTACATCATACACATGTTTCGTCCTTCTAGGACTCAATCAGTGATGATACATTATACACATGTTTCGTCCTTCTAGGACTCAATCAGTGATGATACATCATACAATTGTTTCGTCCTTCTAGGACTCGGCTGTGATGCTACATCATACAACTGTTTCGTTCTTTTAGGACTCAATAAGTGATGCTAAGGACCTCAAGTTAAAACCTTTGATATCATAACCCCCTATCATTATCACCAAAAGAGCATACAGAACTTCTAGACAATGTCCATTTACACATCAGTTGCTTCGAAACTGACATGAATAATGACCAACGTATCCAAATAGCCCCCTTCTCTGAAAATTCCCATTAAGTTTCCCAAACAGATCAAGGTTTTTTTTCCTGATCACAAGTTTGATACATTAATACCATATCTCTAAATGATATTCAAAACAGCACGTATTTCTACAGTTACTAGGACCAAAGAACATGAAGCAAGCTACACGGGCAAATAGGGCCTTTTGTTTCGGTACATTGTGCATATCAACACACAAGTGAAACTGTTCCAGATTCTGACTCTGACCACTTAAGGTAATCACCGTATCGCCCGTAAGTGTGGTTTTGAGATAGTATAACACGAGGTGTCTGTATGTAAGTAGGTAATTACATGTTTACGATGTTGGGCGTTCTCCACGAAAGGTGTTTACGGCTTCATAATGGCAGGTGTCAACGCCATATTAGACCGTAATAGATGTACTGACTACGTCATTTCCGGTCAGATAGGAACGAAGGAGGAAGGGGAAGGCTACATGATAATTACTGTAATAACATATTGATCGGTCCTTAAATGGCATTCGGTGCAAGTAACCCCGTTTTCGGTTTTAAGTGTTCATAGTTCAATGTGAAAAGAAATGTCGGCCATGAAGCACTATAGAATCTTCGGACTTAACCACCAGAGTTAACCAGTGGTTACTGTAACGTTCAAATTGCTGCCACTGAACAAACAAGAACATTAAATGCAACAGTAACACTAATAATTTATCAAAATGACGCGTTTAAACAGACCTGCCGCTGTGAATTAGGAAATAATGTTTCTAATCTTTCATAAATCATGTTTGAATACTTGAGATAAGCCCCGCACATGTAACCATCAGTACGAGTACCGACCAGACCTACGTGTATAACCATCAGTACGAGTACCGACCAGACCTACGTGTATAACCATCAGTACGAGTACCGACCAGTCCTGCATGTATAACCATCAGTACGAGTACCGACCAGACCTACGTGTAGAACCATCAGTGCGAGTACCGACCAGACCTACGTGTATAACCATCAGTACGAGTACCGACCAGACCTACGTGTATAACCATCAGTACGAGTACCGACCAGACCTACGTGTATAACCATCAGTACGAGTACCGAACAGACCTACATGTGTAACCATCAGTACGAGTACCGACCAGATCTACATCTATAACCAGAATGTGCAGTAAATGTGCACTGTCGTAGAGAGTTATGGTGGAATTATATAACAGGGTCAGATGTCTTCTTGTCGGACCATCCGGGGCTGTTGACCCCCGGTTGATAGAATTCACACCAGTTTATTTACCTACGGCATAGTAGTGTATTTAAACAATTACACCATTATTCAATATTTATATTATTTTTTTCGAAAACAAAATACCGCTTTGACAGACATAATCATTACACATAGCGTAGGCGTTGTTTTCATACAAAACAACATATTTGTAATCCTGTATACAAGTATACAATATACATATATATGTGTGTGTGTATCTGTACGTTTAACGTACGTTATATGTGGTGCCAAATTTACGTAAAATAGTCCCCTTGGCGGAGGTGTACATCTGCAAGCCGCGTCACAACTGGCTTGATATACATGCACCTTCAAGGTTTAAATATTTCGTTACCTGTTGTAAAATTATTGAACATCTTTCAAAATATTATCAATGTTCTTACTTAAGATATCTCGTTAAACTTCACATTTTTCTTCCTGTCAAATATTCACAAGTGATGAACATGTTTAGAGATACATTTAAGCGTCAAAATGTTCAATATGTCCGGACAGGATGTGACGGGCTTACAACATCCTAAAGTTGAATTTTGTCTCCTAACTACCTTTGTGCAATTGAAGTGCTGACGACTGACGCTTACTGCTGTTAGCTTGATGGTCAGGTGTAAACGGTTAGAAAGGAGCAATTAGCCAGGCAAACCATCCTAATATCACGACCTGGTTATAACATTTCAGGTTTTAACGCCACTGAATGCTTTGAATTCTTTTATTGTATGACTTTGTTAGAATTTTACCATTTGTGTAAGGTACAGTTTTACGTTTGTAGAAGATCAGTCACTACTTTCATTTTCTACTTACAAACTATGGCAGTTCTGTTTACCCGTGTGAACGTTGGGGTCACTGATCATTGGTAAGACATTGGCCAATTGGTCATTTCTACATGACGTTCATACATCTCGCTCATTGACCGTCTGGTAGATATACTGTATATTTATCTTGTTATCTTGACCAGCGTTGAGTAGATCTTTATTGTATCTATTATAGGGATGGTCAGCGAAGTCGAAAGTCACCTACATGTATAATGTATATCAGTATCTAAGAATAACACTACAGACAGAGAGCGTCAGACAGGCAGTATACGATGGGGAGGAGTAAAATTGAAGCAAATGTGTGAGGTGGAAGTCAAGAAGTAAGGTTGAAAAGTGAGGTTGAAGCGTAAGGGTGAGGTTGAAGCGTAAGAATGAGGTTGAAGCGAATATGTGAGGTTGAAATGTGAGGTTGAAGTGTAGGAGTGAGGTTGAAGCGAATGTCTGAGGTTGAAAAGTGAAATTGAAGCGCAAGAGTGAGGCTGAAGTCAAGAACTATGGTTGAAAAGTGAGGTTGAAGCGTAAGGGTGAGGTTGAAGTGTAGGAGTGAGGTTGAAGTATAGGAGTGAGATTAGAGCAACACAGACAGGAACCAAAATCTCAAACACTCTTATCTCAATATCTCATCACACTAAAATTTAGCTTTAAGAATCAGACAGCAATTTGATACTTGCTGATAATGAAGTTGGGATGCGGCAAATCCCATTGTAATACATGCAATAATCAGACAAATTGAATTTCACAGAGAGCAGCATATGCGTTAAAAATCAATATCTGTATCATCTGTTCGATCAGGTATGACCTACATTCTAGATTCTGTACCATTAAGAAACCACACTAGGTTCTGTATATATCAGCGTTAGCGTTACTGGGTGGAGATCTAACTGACCTATCGATCGATTAATTGATTATTTATGACCCAGTAACATCACAGATCAAACAGATGTAAATAATCTTAACAACAACAGCCAATAATCGATATATCCAACATTCACATACATCAGTATTGTATGTATGGGAAGGTATCACCAATGATTCACACACCAGGCGATAGTCTAATTTATAATTTCACTAATTATCTTATCGACTTCTCTAATGGAACAAGCAGGTCCAGATCATTCTTAAGATAATTCATCATCACAAAACTTGTTTTATTCTTGCTTCTCCAATACCTGTTTTAACCCACATGAAAATAACCGGGGACTGATTGTTATAATCCGGATTTACTCGGCCGTTACTCAACGTTATATGCATGATCCTGTTTCCGGTGGTTTTTCTATCTACTGTACCAGTCCACTCCTCTGCAATGTATTTCAATGTGATATCAAATGACATCTAGTATGCTTCATTCGATACCTGGAACTCAGATGAGTAATGAAGTCTGTTCTCTGATTGGTCGGATTAACTTGTCAAGTGAGTCTGACTGCGTTTTCTAAACATCCTCAATACTGCGAGAATTCCCAGACACAAACAAACCTGTCATTAATTTTCCACGATTAATCATATGAAAAATAAAACCAGATGACACATCAAGCCAATAACCTCTTAAACATCGAGAAAACAAATTAATTGTTATTCAGACTGAAGGACTTTCATTTAAATCCAACATAAGTTGTATACATACAGTCATTTCCGTTTCCGGTTTCACTCTGATAATGACTTCCGCTTTATTATTAATATACCAAATATATTATTAGTAAAGTCGTATTTGATTCACGAACGGCAATATAATCCACTCAGACAGATTGACTATGAATCGAATATATTTCAGCGTATCGTAAATAAATAACGGAAACAGATATAGATAGATATACTTGATATGAATGGTTTTGACCTCATTTTGCGGTTTGTGTTTTTATTTGGGGTTTTAGTCCCGCTCGATAGATGATGATAGTTCAGAATTTTCTTTCATAGCGGATTATTTATTTACTTACCTGATAATAATTTACCTGTATGACCTTAAAAAGACTGTGGTCCTATTTGATTTTTGAGTAAATACATTATGGGGTTACCACGGTGCAAAATGAAGGGACGTTTAACTATCAGGGGCCCATTATGGGGAAATTTTATTCATGTGTATTCATTATTATTATCTACATTTTTTCACATCCTCCTCGCCTATTTTTTTTTTTTTTTTTATATGTTTTTGTTTGTTTTTTTCCTTTTTTATAACTTTCAAATTCATGTAGATAAATTATGTGGCACTGATTTCGCTGTCTCGTTCCACATGTACGTATTTCGACACTGACGTGCAAAACTAATAAGAATCTTTTGTATATGTATGTACCAGGTTATCCCGTACATAACAACATATATAGGTACAAACACAACAAGATCAGATATAAAATCTACACGATTTTTTTTTATCTAATAATGAAATATACATCGATGAAGCCTACCAGGCCTGTCCATTCATCGCTACATGTTAGAATATCAATAGAATGAATGAATGCATAAATGAATGAATGAATGAATGAATGAATGAATGAATGAATGAATGAATGAATTAACGAAATAATGAATGAATTAATTAATTAATCAATTAATGAATTAACGAAACAATGAATGAATGAATGAATAAATGAATGAATGAATGAATGAATGAATGAATTAATTAATTAATCAATTGATCAATTATTACCGTCTTTAAGTGACTTTTTATTGACAACAGTTTTAGAATATTACAGTTACCCCTTGTGATACTGTGTCGTTGATAATTTGTACAATATCTATCTTTAGGGTTGAATCATTTTCCGCATCACCTCCGAGAATATTTTAGACTATATGACGTCATTTTTACTGATGTTTATATCAAGTATACGGGATTGAATCAATTTCCGGAAATTTTCCCCATTTGATCCTTTCAATTATAACCACCCAAATGGAATGTTTAACACGTTTTTGTGTACTTTTGTACCTAATTGTTTCAACAAAGCCAAACATTGATGTATTTACTTATAAAATATACCCCACAGTTCGACATGCAGTGAAATAAGATACTGTTCACGTGTTCGAGTTTCAGCAATGAATAACAGGTGTGGTCCATCCATCAGTCACTTTCCTATTATTGACGTGTTAGAAATATATCAATTTCAAACTGACAAGTTGTTTATTTTAAATCTGAAATGATTTAAGTCTTTAACGAGGCTAAACAAAAATTTAACGCTTCACTGATTCACTGGCGCGGGTATATTGTGGTGCTATCGACCAGTGACATTTAAAATCTTTGATCTTTATTTAATTTTGCGACTGAGAAAAATAATGCTTGTATGTATTAGAGAGTCAAATTAGATTACAATTTTAATTCCAGTGACGTTTTAAATGGTTTAATTTCGGATTTGACAAGCGGAAATTTACTTTAAATAGAAGAAAAACAAAGCAAAACTTAGTTTGTTCTGTAATTTTAAATGTGGACCAGATTTGACGGACTTAGGATCACGAATAGTAAACAAAACAATGAGGAAAACTGAGTTCAAAGTTCAAACTTGGTACCGGGGTAAAACGTCTCCCCTGTCTTACAATGATGTTAGAGCATGGAAACTTGGGGGTGAATGAAACGAGCGGCGGTGTGGAATGTTTGGGGTCGGTTCTAATGACGTCAATTAATTTGATAATTTCCATTTAAAATTTAATTGGAAATGTCTGGATCTCCCACGTGTAATAATTTGAATATCATCATGACGGGTGTACAACGATATATATTATTTTACAAATGAAAGTGATTTTTTCTCCATGTTAAAACATAAATGATTACCGTCCCACACGTAATTCGTCATCGGTGGCACAATACTAGGTGGTGTTGTTTGGCTCCAGATTAAGAATACACCCGAAATCTATATCACTAATTACTGTATCACCGCCATTAATGAAACGTTGATATCGTTTATATGCATTGTGGGGTATCTTTTGACAAACGCCTCCATCGAACGCGCCTTTAATGTCTTTATCATGGCAACGCCCTCATCGAATGCGCCTGTAGCTGTCAAAATGTTTATATGGTGACAAACGCTATATCGCTATGAAACGTTAATATGCTTTTCGAAATCTCCAAAAATACGATTGAACTGAGAGACTGACTCTGGAAATGTTTATATTTATTTTATACAAAATGTAGGCTCATGTCAAATGTCTCAAATGTTGGCAGACTATTATCGTTTCGATGGTATCGGTGTTTTCAACAATTTAGATCATAGGCATCACTAACGAGTCCTAGAAGGATGAAACAACTGTATGATGTAGCATCACTGACGAGTCTTAGAAGGACGAAACAGCTGTATGATGTAGCATCACTGATGAGTCCTAGAAGGACGAAACATCTGTATGATGTAACATCGCTGATGAGTCTTTGAAGGACGAAACATCTGTATGATGTAGCATCACTGATGAATCATAGAAGGACGAAAACATCTGTATGATGTAACATCACTGATGAGTCTTAGAAGGACGAAACATCAGTATGATGTAGCATCACTGACGAGTCTTAGAAGGACGAAACAGCTGTATGATGTAGCATCACTGATGAGTCCTAGAAGGACGAAACAACTGTATGATGCAGCATCACTGACGAGTCTTAAAAGGAAGAAACAGTTGTATGATGTAGCATCACTGACGAGTCCTAGAAGGACAAAACAGCTGTATGATGTAGCATGACTGATGAGTCCTAGAAGGACGAAACATCTGTATGATGTAACATCACTGATGAATCATAGAAGGACGAAAACATCTGTATGATGTAACATCACTGATGAGTCCTAGAAGAACGAAACATCAGTATGATGTAGCATCACTAACGAGTCTTAGAAGGACGAAACAGCTGTATGATGCAGCATCACTGACGAGTTTTAGAAGGAAGAAACAGTTGTATGATGTAGCATCACTGACGAGTCCTAGAAGGACGAAAACATCTGTATGATGTAACATCACGGATGAGTCTTAGAAGGACGAAACATCAGTATGATGTAGCATCACTGACGAGTCTTAGAAGGACGAAACAGCTGTATGATGTAGCATCACTGATGAGTCCTAGAAGGACGAAACAACTGTACGATGCAGCATCACTGACGAGTCTTAAAAGGAAGAAACAGTTGTATGATGTAGCATCACTGACGAGTCCTAGAAGGACAAAACAGCTGTACGATGCAGCATCACTGACGAGTCTTAAAAGGAAGAAACAGTTGTATGATGTAACATCACTGATGAATCATAGAAGGACGAAAACATCTGTATGATGTAACATCACTGATGAGTCCTAGAAGGACGAAACATCAGTATGATGTAACATCACTGATGAATCATAGAAGGACGAAAACATCTGTATGATGTAACATCACTGATGAGTCCTAGAAGAACGAAACATCAGTATGATGTAGCATCACTAACGAGTCTTAGAAGGACGAAACAGCTGTATGATGCAGCATCACTGACGAGTTTTAGAAGGAAGAAACAGTTGTATGATGTAGCATCACTGACGAGTCCTAGAAGGACAAAACAGCTGTATGATGTAGCATCACGGATGAGTCCTAGGAGGACGAAACATCTGTATGATGTAACATCACTGATGAATCATAGAAGGACGAAAACATATGTATGATGTATCATCACTCACGAGTCCTAGATGGTCTCTATGTATGGCTGTACGCTATCTGGATCTAAAATTGTTTTACAAGGCGACATTCACACGTGTGTGGCTTTCGTACAATCGTCTATCTTACTTTGATATTACATACAATTAACCCCACCAAACACACACCAACTGGTTACAATGTTCTGCATCATATCTGAATCGCTGTGATAAAACCGTTAATGGCCATGTCACGACAATTTTTGGATTATATGTTATCTAAAAGTCCGCGGAAATTGTTTCAGTATAATCCTATATCTTTTAGTTTTTCTGAAATGACGCATACGTCGTCTAGTTAGGTTATTCTTAATAATTTAAAATCCGAATTAAAAATACTTGAATGTCAATGCCAAGCGTATCAATTTCGATATTTTAGAATTACTGTCTCTTATCTGAACAAAAATGGACAAAGACTTGTCATACTAACCGGGCTCAACTGAAAACTAAAACCTGAACGTAAGAAATATTTTTGAGAACAAGCATGCACTTTTTCATCCCCTGTATTTTTAGTGTCTTGGAAATTTGATCAAAGACACGATTCAAGTTTTGAATTGCAACATTTTCATATAAAGTTGGAAATTTTTGTTCTTTTGCCGGAAAACTAACAAGATTTTGAAAATGGTTTAGGTCTGTGTGTCGCCATCGTGCCATGTATATCGACATGAGTCACAAACATGTGATAAAGCGGCATATTCCAACGGATATAATGGTAACTTGTATATGTATAGATAAAATTCACACTTCTTACATAATATATAGACACGAACTCGTTATCGTTTACTTCGATAAACGTAAGTGGAATGTCAGTCGTAAAAACGGATCCCAGAAAAAAAAATTGAAATTGAAATCTATATATACATGTGTGATCCGTCTATATACATTGGATTAACCTTTTTCGTGATACATAGAAATAAAGATAAGTTTAAGAATGGTTTCTCCTTATTCATTCATGAAAAATGATATTATCTTTTCTGCTATCGATTTTTCAAAACAACAAAAAAACAAAAAGAAAACAAACAAACAAAAATTTTAAAAAGACAAAACCCTCCTTTTTATGTGAACTGCTTGTTATGGGTCGATATTTCAAACAAATCCATCAGAACAATATAGTGACAGTATGGATTTGGGGCTACAATAAACGTACAAGAAATTCGAACCAGCGATCTTCTTGTGTTAAATTTTAGTCTGTTAAATCATTGACATTTTCATATAGGGACTAGAAATCGATATAAGCATGAGTTCACATCCCTACAAACATAATGATGTTATCACCTAACTTTCTTGTTATCATATTAATAACAACCATAAAAAGAATCGATTATCACGACAAGTGTGATGACACATAAAGGATTTGTGATTGACTGAAAGATCATTGTGACGTAATAACTTCATGACGTCATAGGTACTCTGACAATATTAAAAAGAGATGTTGAAAGAAAATATCGCAAATTTAGATTTTATACCAGTCTATCAACAAGCTGTTTTTTCATGATTTCTCGCCAAACGTTCGAGGTGGTATGACAAAGGAAATCTTACTTTTGTGGGGTTTTTTTCATTTCAGACGGGATTTGTAATCGTTATTTGTCAAGATTTTATCTTAAATCTCACATGAAAAAGGAAACTCGTTCAAGATTTATTTCTTTTTCTATTGGAATATTATTTCTGTTTTTGTACATGTCTTTTTAAGACTATGAGCTACCATAACAGTTCAATCGCGACATTTTACATGATACGAATAACCATTTGTCATAATCTATAGCGTAATATTATCATTGCCAATTTATTTGTTTGTTTGTTTATTCACAATGTATACCACAATAAACTTCGTGGTAGAGTTCGTTTGAAAAGTTAATAGTTAAAATATCAACTTCATTACGCATTCTTGTCAAGTACAAACATTTCCTCGTACTAATGTATTTACAGTGAATTAGATTCGTGAAAAATAAGCATAACTTTTTTCATTTCAATTCTTGATTTTACAGGATGATTCAATTCTCAAGAAAAAATTCTGATTTGTCTTCTAAAATCACTGAAAACAGCTAGTATACGCCACCTTAACAAGACTGTGCCAAAATAAAGTGCATGTTCAACATATCGTAGATTTGCACAATTGTCCGTCATACTGCATGTGAAAAATTAAGTAGATACCCATGGTTACCGCTTTGTTGACGTTATAGATACGAACTTTGTTATCTTCATGACAGGAGAGTGGAGATCTTTCCCATGCTCCTGTACACCTCCTTACACCGAGAGCAAGCGCTAATCTGTGAAACCACACAGCACACTAAGATATGAAGTCTCACGAGATTAACTCAAACATTATTCTCTTAACAAATTGAATTTTCAAAATAAAGTCATTTTGACGGTAGGTAATGATTTCATGATTGTTACTGTGAAAAAGTTTGGAAGATATCTTTCAAAGTTTTGTTTTAATAATCGGAAAATGAAATGAATCGATATCAAAAGTTTACTTGGTGTTGAAAACTGACAATACTTTTTTACGATGTTCCCAAGTATTAAAGTTTTATCTTTAAATGGGTCAACGGATTATGATGTTGAATTTGCTCCATAGCTGTGCTATCTAAAAGTATACGGGTGCTGTTTCAATAAGAAAAAAAAGGACGAACCTTTTACACTCAACTGAGATAAAAATCTAGAGCATGGCCGTTCTGGTCAGCGAACAAAGCAAATCCGTGTTGGATATCAAAAGGTTATTTCAATGCCAAAACGTTAGGGTACACACGATTGGAGAATTCCGGAAGAAGTGTCACGTTAAAAAACGTGACCATTTTAAATATTATATTTTTTTTCTGTAAACGCATGCGTGAGTATGACTCTTCATATATATATATGTGTGTATTCTGTTTTAAATATCATAATTTCAATCTGTCATGTCTTTCGTATCATATAACCTGATAACGTTACAGAATAAACACCCACACAACTAAAAGTAACACTTAAGTAACACCTTATAAATTAACTGCCATTTTTAAAAGCATTTATGAAATGTGAGTAATATATGAAACTTTTCGAGTGGGCCCAGTATAATTTTCTCATTTTTTTAACTATCAAAAATGTCAAACAAACACATAGGGAATCAAAACGCTACGCCAATGATAGGACAAGTCATCAATACTTTTGTTTGTTTGAGAAGACCCCTCGGGTTTCGAGAGAAAAACATAAATCGTCACGGGCATGATGTCTAGGATATACTATACTCGAAAGATATAAATTATTAGAAAATTGGCTGAACGAACCACACAATACAACGGAAGGTGTAGTTATCCATCTGTTTAACACCTGTTAATATCAGAGTGTATTTAGAGGGGAGCAGAGCAACCCAAGGAGGCCATTTTGTATACGAGGTAAAGTCGTGATCATGACATGTCACGCAATCGACTGGCAATCGGTTAGGAGGTTCTCTAAGGGGAGTAGATATTTAACTTTTAAACAAGGAATTTAACCGATATAAACAAACAAAGTTAGCAGAATCAGCTATTGGATTTATTTCATTATTTTCGCTACCAACATGATCAATATTTAGGAAAAATAACCGGAACATGGAAATAGTGCTAATCAGTTTGAAAACGAGACTACATGCCTTTTGCTGGATTTATCAGGGGGTGGGGGCTCATAATGGACACCATAACTGGTACGAAAACAACATCGCGAATGCAGGAATCCCAACTGTATTTCAATTCAAGCTCAACGTCAATGAAACAAGGGGGAAAAGTACATCTCAGAAGAAAGTGTTTCATATAATTTTATCAGGTTCTAGTTGTCTTCCGTTTTCTTTCGGCGTCGTTTTAAAAAACGAGATGCCAACACGGTAGAATTTTGATAATTCTACTTTCCGATTCTCCCACTTAGAGCCTCATTTTGCAGGTATGATAGACTTTCATACCAATATGATATAGGAGATAGTGTTTTGTTTGTTCTCATTGTTAAAATATTTGACATCTTCTGATGAAAGGACAGGTATGTGATATCAGTAAATTTTCACATTTTCCGCATTCAAGCTAATGTGTTTTTACTTTTTCGTCAGTCGAGTAGATAACAAAATTAGGTTCTAGAAATATGAAACTGAAAATGAGACATACTTGTTAAAAGTATAAATAAAGTTATAACACAAAAAATAACACGTAAATTATGCATTGTTACATATTGTCAATTCCGAGATCGCCCAAACTAAAATATGTCAATATGTAATTTGTTTTAATGTCACGAATGTATTTTTGCGTGCTTAACAGTTCACCGAAACCCGCCTCGTTGAATAGCTTACATTATCAAAAGCGCGTTCACATAGAAAACTGAATGTTGACAGAATTTTTCTATTCTTTTAAAATTGCATCGCAAGCAGTCATTAAATGTCTGATGTTTAAAAGATAAATAAACTACAAAATAAACGAATTTTTGAAAATATCTCTATATCAAATTAATATTACTAATAAAGTTCGTTAAAAAGTTTTAGCTGTCAGGCAGTCAGTGAGCATGATGATTATTGAACGAGGGCCAATACCGTCCACAAGCATATTATAATCAACTATACCGAACATTAGATATGAGTTTCAGATAGCTCAGACGAAGTTTAATATACCTCGCTATAGATTCAAGCCCAACGTCAACTTAAAGGAAAATTTAATTTCTTTTTTTAATTTTTCATTTTTCTTTTTTTTTTTTTTATTTTGTTTTTGTTTTGTTAAATAATTATTGTAGCCAATAGCTTGTAAGGTTTCTATAAAGAATTTTTTTCGTCATCTGAAATTTTTTTACCCTTCATATGAAACAAAATGATAAATAAAACCATAGAGCTGACACTGGGAAGTCACTAGCTACTACATGATTTCGCAATGGCTGATGTCATGCAGATGAAGGTGACTTTCACTCTCAAATTATAAACTACACACTCTTTCATAAGTCTTTGATCCCAAAGGCAATTACATAACAGGTTCTTTAGCTTTGAAACGACCTTCACTTGTCCTTGAATTTTGCAAAGGCACGCCTTGTTGACAGATTCCATACTTGTAAACAAGAGCCCAGTCGAAACTAGTGAACTGAATAGGATACTCAGCTTTTATTACACAGCAGATTTAAAGAACTCGGAAAAAGATTGCATGTTGTCTACATGTCCACGACGGTGACTCGATGAATCTGCCCAGTAATGCACAGGACTGACAACAATGACGCTTGGAGATATTTACCTAAACAAGAGGAATCCTGACCCAGAAAGTATTGAGACCACTAAGAGGAAAATGTAAGTGTCATAAAATGGGGAAATCCAATTCGTGAATAATGTCGCTCGTTCAATTTCTTTGAATTTCGACACTACATTTGAATTAAGTGAAATTCACTTTCAGTCTATGATTTTTATGGTATAAACACTTGTACGGAACCACATTAATGTTCGGAAGCCCGTCAGTATCAAGATAAAAAATTTACAACACGAGTTGAATTATTCTCAAAACTTTAGCATAAGGAAGGCATCAGCTAAACATTCGACTCCGCTTCTGAATAAGCAAGAAAATGAGGACCTCGCAGAAACGTAAGCATTTCACAGTAAGATAGACTTCTCGAGAACTAATATAGAAGTATCAGCTCCTCGCGTTCGCTGTATCTGTAATAATACACTATCATCTACAGCTGGTATGTTGTTCTCGGGATTAAAGGGTCTTTGTCAAAGTTGTGCCAACATGCACACATGATTTCTATCAAAATATCAACACAGAGAGTTACAAAGTCTTTAATCCTGATTGAAGTATTATTTTAAAAAACAGAGACTGGGTCTTCCTTGTGACAAAGGTTTAAGTATATAACCAGCCTTATTACACACATAACTGAGAGAAAATATGGGGAGTCTACTCACTTGTTAAAACATGCTGGCTTAGCGTTTTATCAGCACCGTAAAAATCCTGAAATGTTTCAGATTTTTTCATCAAAAAACTGAATGAATGATATTCTAATAAAAGCATTTTCTAAAATTTCACACACAATAAACTCCAACCTATGGCAATTATATGTCGCTATTGATTCGGTATTCAAGGGTTTATTCTCAATATCACGATTTTTGAGCAAAATGTTGGCAACTGACAGACAAACTCAAAACACGGGGTTTCTGGAGAAGCAGGTTGGTGAAAATTACGGGGTTGTTTTACGCTCGCCATACTGATCTCATTGGGAAATACTCTATTTATTTGTGCGATATGAAGCAGGACGTATTTGATAGTCGTTGGTTTGCTTGTTGTTTCCGTTGTTGTTTACCTTGTCCTCATTTGAGAATGTGACATTATTTTCTTGGATTGACCAAGATTTACATGGCGGGTGTCGTTGATGACCCACTCGCCTTGTACATTTTTTTTTTGAATTTCCGTATAAAACTTACATTTGTAGATATTTTGCACAAGTTTTATGAAATTTAAGTATCATGGAGAATATTAGTCAAAACATATTTTTCAGAGAGAAACTTTTAATACGCATTGATATGTAAAGAATTTTGTTCCGGAGGATCTTTTTAATTCGAAAACGGTGACTTAAAAGTGGAGGTGCAGTAAGGGTTGAGAGTCTGCGGAAGCTACATCAAAGGTTTCGGTCCAAGTTATTTAACTGGTCCTCTTGATGTCTGATTGCTTTGTCTACAGAGATTGGTTTCTCATTGATTTTACAGCGAGAACAATCCATTTTCATGTTACGATGTTTGTTTCGATTCGTTTCGATTCGTTCAGAAAAAAAAAATTATCAAAAGGTATTTTTTACAAAAACACTATCTAGGTATTTAAGAATGTGCCCAGTGCGTGAAAAAACCTATTATAGGAGATACGCTCTATGCATTGATGAAATATTGAAGATTTATTATTAAAGTGAAATAGACCATGTGTTTTATTTTATTATAATAGTAGAGCTGTACTTTAAAATATAAAAGTACGTATATTTAATATGAGTACACTTGGGTACATTTTCAACCCAAACTGGTATACATTACGTGTTCGGAAGATGTGCTCTTTGATGGTCAATTTCATTTATATTTTATGGATGCATTGTTAGTGGTAAGATCTCGCGGTATCATCACCAAGGGAAATCATAGGGTCTTGTGGTCTGGCCAAAAATTCTTTATAAGGGGCAACAGGTACGTGACCGGTTTTCCATAAGAGCATGTCCATATATCTGGGATTTACAGCTCTGGGTTGTATCAGGTTAGTGTGATACCGTGGGCCTACAAGGCTTTACATCTTTAACGTCTATGATTGTACAAAAGACACACAAGTAAATTACACCTTTGAATTCAAATTAAATGCTAGATGCAGTAGAGCCTAACAATGAATTAATCTACATCATACAACTGTTTCGTCCCTGTAGGACTCGTCAGTGATGTTAAGGGCCTAAATT
This sequence comes from Ylistrum balloti, assembly GCF_031769215.1. Classification (NCBI taxonomy): domain Eukaryota; kingdom Metazoa; phylum Mollusca; class Bivalvia; order Pectinida; family Pectinidae; genus Ylistrum; species Ylistrum balloti. Next base: position 160,365 of record NW_026782694.1, on the reverse strand, counting down.
TTGAAGCCGAGGAGGCGACCGAAGTTAACCGAATGTGACCGAAGGGAAAGTTAAACACACCTCTTTTAAACACGCCGCCATCGAAATTACGATTGAGGTCAATTGTTGTCGAACACATCGGAAAGTGACTTACCCAATAATTCATTCTGATTGAGTCTAATCCATATGATTTTAAAACGTTGTTATCAATATTGGTTTCATTTTTCAAACAATTCTGTTTTATTTGTACATCTCTTGGTCCCTGCTATATTTGTGTGTATTTTGAACATTTCATGGATACGTTTGTTAATAATGAACTATAGCGTAAAATATGGATTAAAAACACCAATCCATCGCCCTCGGAAGTACAAGGTGTTATATTAGATTATATCTATCACCATATCTTTCCAAGCTCGCCACAATATAATCTATAAGATATAATGGGGATAGTCCATCGTCGGCACTTCGTGGCTTCTGGCGATTTGTCGGACTGTGTTAGCTGGTATATTTATCCATTTTTTCACCATATGGTAATTACTACCACGTCATATATTTATTGAAGAACACGTTGTGGTTGGGTGAAACATCAGATTTTGTTTTTGATATGTTCATGACTTAGTTTCTGTGTTAGTACGGATACAGGCTATTGTAGACCGGCTGCCGAGATAAAGCTGTACCCATACTGACTGAGATTTTGGGTTATTTTTATCAATTTGTTATTCTTTTTTCTACTGCACCTGTGTTGATCCTTCTGTCTACCACGAGGTCCAGTAGATCAGGTAAGAATTCAATGTCGTTAACAACTGCAATGGAATGTCCTATTGAGATTAGATAAAGAATGAATTGTGGCTGTCTTGGTGACATCATCTATGACGCGTCATGCTTACGTAACGATCTGCTAGTGACTTCAAGGTCAGATTAGGATAAGCTAATAACACTGAAAAAGGAATGTCAAAAGGCACGTAGAATTTAATAACTTAGAAATTGGAATAGCAACATGTGAACATCGAACATTATTATATATGTCCTTCTAAGTCTCTACATTGATGCTAGGGGGTAAAATGAGGTAAGTTTCATTCTTTAGAAAATCAACGATAAAGTCGAGAATTAGTAACAGGCGGTGCTAGCTGAACAGATGTCACAACAAAAGTTTTTTTATTTGTTTATTCCTCCATGGTAAGTATGACGTATCCTTTTGATTGTGATCTAATTTACACAACATAAGTCACAAACAGACCACACGGGAAGCTCATGTGTGATATATATCATGATAAAACCCGAATTTCATGCAATTTCCACTGTTATGACCTTGTATATTTAAAATCTCTAAGTGACATCTCGATCGAATCAAAAACAAGAAAAGGGTCACTGAAAACTAGTACAAGTGCGTGTGATTTGATGTCAATAAACACAATCTTGCCCCAAAAAGCAAAATCAAAGAGAATCCTTGTTTCTATTTGTCGTTCCGTTTTGGTACCATGTCGTGAGAACTTTTCATATCACGCTATTCTTTATGACGTCACAACCGAACCACAGCCGAGCATTTAATAAATAGCATGACTCAAATTATGACAAGCTCAAAAAAACTTTAAAGCTGAGGTTTTGTTTCATAGATTCTTGAACATTTTCCATTACAAAAACTTTCTACATCGATAATGTTGAAAATGAAATATTACTAAATGTAATAAAATAATGACTATGTCATAAACATTTGTATTTCTGTTGAGGAAACTCTGGTAAAAATTACACAGCACAAACTAGAAAATAACAAGAGAACATTGAAAAAAAACATCACTTCGATGTCAATCAGTAAATGCGTTAAGAATAGACAGCTGTTGCAATCAACCTTTGAAGAGATGAGAATCCAAAATACCGAAAACCAGGACCATAGGAAAGCAAAGCACGTCTTAAATATTTTATACCGCTGGCTGACTAGAGTCGTCGCGTTATTGTAGAGCATGTAGGTTTTTTTGTAGGGTGGTTGATGCTAATACAGGTGAAATTCCAATAATGAACAAATTACATTACCAGGGGAGAAATATATAGCTATATTGTACAAGGAACTCGTGGCATCACAACCAGTCAGGGATACCGCATTTGGTTTACCGCACACTGTTCAGCTACGAAAATATATACGCAATCGAATTTTAATTCAGACTAAAGTTCGATAAAACCATAGAAACTATTCAAAATACAGATTTTCACGGATTCCCCTGATAAAAAAAGCAGATCAACGGTGGTCGGGTGCCGCAGTGGTAAAGCACTCGCCTTTCACCTAACTGACCGGGGTTCGATTCCCGGAACGGACGTGAAAAGGTAAGGGGTCACCTGCCCGACCACGTGGGTTTTCCCCGGGTACTCCGGTTTCCTCCCACAATAAGACCCCTCGCGCGCTTACATCCGGGCCAACAAGAGCAATTAGTATAAGTTGACATAACTTGTTTCGCAATTGTTGTAAAATAAATAAAGTTTATATATATCAACGACGGTCTTGTTCCACGTGGTCATCGTATTATCTTGAATTGTAGCTTTGTCTCAGGAAAGTGCTGTGTGAAAGGCTTGTTTTTTGGGTATCTGAAGGATTCTCGAGGCCGTGTCTTTTGGAGGGCCTTCACCCTTGTTAACAAACTATCCAGAGGGGAATTTAAAGAAAACCTGAGTTGTTCGGTTTTCTATTTGATACTGTAATAGAAAATGTTTTTGTCAATAGTGTAATAGTGCTTGATTTAATTTACTTTTCGACTTCTCTGATTCCTCTGAATATTCTTCCAACATCAGCGTCCCGATCCTTTTTTTTATTATTCCATTCTCTAAATGTCTATAGGTCTTACGTGTTTCTTTTCGTCCTGCTTCAGCGATGTTATTTCAGTTTTCCGATTTGCAATGTTGAAGTAATGCGATCGTCCTTTTCGGCAGAAAGTCGTTCCAAACCTGCTACAATTCTTGTAAACAAATGTCTCAACGCCCTTTTTCCGACCTTAATGAGGATTGCATAGAATCTGGATACACATAACTTATAAAAAGAATCTCACAAACATGGCTGCTGTTTTTAAAACAAACAGAGCAGTAGTGTCCTAGTACAACACAAGCCATATATAGAACTGATCGTGCCTTTTTAGATACTGAAACACCTTCCAAATGTTTTGACTGCAAAAACAAGTGTTTTTTCACTAACTTGTTCTGACATTTCTTGGAATTTATCTCTCAAGCTAAATGCAGTATGTTGAGAGAGTGTTTGGAAAAGAAAGAATTTAAGAAAGATTGATGGGTCGAGCGGGTGTCTGGAAAAAAAGAGGATGAAAGTAAGAGAGAAGGGAAGAGCAGGTGACTGGAAGAGAGAGAGAGGGGGGAGGGGGAGAGAGAGAGAGAGAACGGGGGGGGAGAGAGAGAGAGAGAGAGAAGGGGGGGAGAGGGAGAGGGGGAGGGGAGAGAGAGATTGTCTGGAAAAGATAGAATAAAAATCAAAGTTAGAAGAAGAGTGTCTGGAAAGGAGAGAACGGCAGAGAGAACAAAACTATTTAGGAGATGGAACAGGTGACCATGAGTGGAAGAGAAACATCTCTTCAGAAGTCAAAACGACATAGCATGGCTGTGATCAGTAAATAGCACGACAACCAGGTTACGAAATTAATGTTGAATGCGTGTTCATTACATGATTAAGGAATTTCAGCATCAGGTTATCTGAACCGTCTGATAAAAACCGAAATATTCCGAAAACTCATTTATTGTAATCCATAAAGCCCCCGGAGTAAATAAACAGACCAGTAATTGCACAGCGTAATGTGATAAATTTCCTCTGTAAGTCAATATAGAAACCGTCTGGGTAATGACTGGTCCTGTGGCCATATTGGACGGCGGAAGTGAAATTGACATCGATCTGTCCTTAGTTTGGTGGCTGGCGTTTCTGTATGGTCTCTGTACGTAACACTGGTAAGTTAATAAGGAATAAAGTCAGCGTGTTTATACAAGGATAAAGAACGGTATGTCTTTTCGTTACTACCATACGCACGTACTAAGGAAAAGCGATAAACCATTTTACGACTTCTTAACAGGGTCTGTGTTGTGATAGAGTTACCGGAACAGCTTATAAGAAATCGAACATGACAATCGACCAACCAGCATATAGTTTACGCACGGCATGTAAACATAATTTACGTTGTAATATTAGAAAGGGAAATTTACAGTTGGTTGACTAAGCTTGAGAGGTTCAGCGGCTAGCTGAACTTATTCCATTTGTAACAAAGATGTCTATGTATTCTTATTGAGGTCAACCATAAAAGAATTTTTTTTTGTTGCCAACTGGATGTTCTGTTAGCCAATTATTGATTTTTTGTTGAACTGCTATTCCCTTTAAGATCGTAACTCTATCTATACCCATCCACAGACACAGGAATGTTACAACCTCTACGTTTTGTTAAGGCGGAGGTCGAGTCCTTGACATATGTGTTTGTTGCATGGGGACCGACTTCTGCACTAATCATATCTTGATCCTTGTAGAAGTAGAAATCACTTTTCGCAATGCCCTTTTGGGAGCCTAACCTAAGATTATTAGACTGCACTTTACATGATGAAAAATCCCGATGAAGCACGAATGTATCAATAATTTCTTCGGAACGTCTCTGAAATTCAAGTGTAAGATTTAAAAGTCACAGAATCTATCAAATATATAATACTGTTGCCTAGCGAACCCTGAAAGGCTGCGAGCAACACACAACTACCAATCAGGTATATTGTTCAATTCTTTTCATTTTTAGCTATCTCTGATTGGACTAAATCGATGAGCAACAGCCAATCATATCTCAGTATGTAAAGTAGGTTTTGATGAGTACGTCTTTTATGATAGATTGAAGAAACCAGTTGTACTGGTAAGGTCAATCATAATCTATTTTGCGTTGAACAGAAAACTGATATATGTTTTTTTCTTATCAAATTGGTATACAAATATTTTCCTCATAAATTTGACTTGGGTAAGATTCTTTAAAAATACGTATGCGACTCAGTCGAGACACCGAAGAGAAATAGATATGACTGTTGACCAGGAGAAAAGGAAAACAGATCATGATGCGCCGTCTTGATTTTTAAGAATTACACAACAAGTAATTTGACAGCGGACATAGCTTGTTGGTCAGTTAATTCATAAATCCTGTATTAATTACTTTCTGTCAATCATTCTGGTATGAAATTTGCATTGGCGTCACGAATCCATTCATAAATCCTTATCACTGATGATTGTCGCATGTAGAAAATATGTCTTTATTGGAATTAGATGGAATGTATGTTCATATGAGCATATACTATGCATGTCAACAGCAGATCTATTTCACGTAATACAAATATACATTTCTCCATGTCAAAACCAAATGTCGTTGACATGGACAATATGACTCCCTTGTGTTTAATTACGATGAAATCCAGCCTTCAGAAGCTAATGATCTTATGCAATATTAAAACTCTACCGCTCGAGGTAGAAATCATACTTAATTTAGCTGGTGCCTGCGGATTTGTCTGGCACTTTAAGCACGAATGATATGCCTCTGTGACGTCACATTTTAGCCTTACAGGCTAGGACAAACGACTGCTGTCCTACATATGATATGGATATTTGCTAGACATCGAGTTTGAAATCTCCGACTCAGCTGTTTTGTAATCCGGTTGGTACGGTGACATGGCGTCGCGTTCTGATGCAATGGAAGACGGCAGTCGGATAGAACCGTGTTTTGAAAATTATACAAAAGAACATAAGTCTGGAATTTCTTCATCTCATAGGCGTTCTTCTATAATTAAATATCTTATGAGATGTGATTATCGTTTTAAGCAAGTACGCGTCACAATTCCCGAACAGAAATGAAACTCCGAAGACTCGAACTTCGAACACCATAACTGAGACACAATAGAAACAAAAATATCAAGAGTAACTGACACCACCTATGATATAGCAAACCGTGTTCTTGTTAGAGAATTTGCGTGTTGGTTCCGTTGTTGTATACCTTGTTCTCATTTCGAGAACGTGACATTACTTACGCGGATTTACGCAGATTTTTACATGGCGAGTGTCGACGATGTTGAGGAACAAGCTTGCTCCTCCAGAACAACTGGGCCCGTATTTATGAAACCATTCTAATGATCAAGCGTGAATTTTTTTCTCTAGCTTGATGTCTTGATTAAGTGAAGAATTAATAAATAAGACTGATTTTGCCGAATATTAAAAAAAAAAATTGAAAGGACTTCAGTCAAAGCTGTATTCAAGGTTTAAATTTGACATTTGTATTATTTTATATGATTTAGGCGAATTATGAAAAAGTTTGCTTGAGCACAAAATCTATGCTTGAGCATGAGAATGGTTTCACGAATACGGGGCCTGATCTTATTATCATTATCCTTTTTAGGAACTTCCGTGTAAATATCCATGTTAAAGTTTTGCCCTAGTTTAATTGAATTTGAGTTTGGATAATGATTATTATGACATGTTGGCATCTTTTGTTGTTTGTTTGTAAACAAACGGTGTCGATACGTACATATCCTTTTGACTGTATCACGATACACTTGATTCTGGTCCAATATAGGGTATCAGTGCTTTCAATAAAGCATTTATTGGTTTAATTTTGAGGTCAAAAGTGAAGATAGAAGAAGGCAAAATCTTTCTTAAAGCTTAAGTGAAAGTGTGATATGTTCTGTTGTATTTTCCGAACATTACTGGCACTGTATTTATGATAATGAACTGTTGACGAGTGGTCACCATGGTATTATTTAAAATCTGAATAGAGAGAAAGAAAATCTTTGTCCCCGAATTGAACACTATGCCGAGTTGTTTTCGATCATGATATGAACAGAGAACATTCCTTATACCTTAGTTCAACCGATAAACTGTCCTCCGTCAAAGATAGTGTATACAGACCGTTTCTTTATGGTCCCTACGAAACACCGTAGTTTATTGATTAAGATCACGCCAGGGCATATACAATCTATTACGTAATTTCCTTATTTGTCTTAGCATCACATGACCGATCCGAGGCAGATTAAATAGTATAAAAAGCAATGGGCTGTAAGCGATTTGTAATCACTTACTTCTGTACGATCAAACAACTGTAGTCTGAATAGCATTGCAAGTCAAGAATATTGACAACCCTTATACTGCCATATTTTTTAGACCGCCTATAGCATATTAAACAGTCTACACATTTCATATGTTGAGATATAAATTAATTAATATGATGCCGAAAACCCATTCCATAGTAAGAAACATGAAGGTTCCATTGTATTTAAAAGAAAAGGATACTATATTGTAAGTTTACTGGAAGGGCATTATAACGAGTTTTAATGAACTTTAAACAGAAGATTTCTATCTGATTATATAAAATGCGTTTCCATGGTCACCAGCTTTTTGTTAGGTACTGGTCGACAACTTAAGGTGACATCACTTCCTATTATAATTCCAATTGGTACTTTCGGTTTTCTTATCAAAATCAAATGGATTTGTTTCTTCAATTGCCTCGCGTATCGGTCTACTGTGAGACAAACCATTGATTTCTTTATCTTCAAACTCGGTATTGTTTATGGAGATTTCGGTATTTTATTTGTTGAGAAATCCTAGCAACGCAAAAGATATGGACGATATGCCCTCATACACGTCATTATATTTTTTCTGGTGTGATGACGGTTCTGTTTCATTGTGAGATACGTTTTCAGTGCAATTTCACTCATTCCTGAGCCTCGCTCTCCGAGTTTATGGTACCTTACGGACAAGCAATATTGTTGTAACGATTCCCACACACGAGTTTCGTGACAATGTTGCTGACTGTCTCCAAACAAGGACATTTCATCTAGACCCATCCCTGTATCTTACGACATCGTACACTGTCTGTCACAGAAATAAACAGTTCTTGCTTGTAGATAGACTATCTTACTCTGCCACGACAGGGTTAGGAAGCAAATTAACCTCCTATAGCCCATCGCCAATAGATGTCATGTGACTGATTTAAAGGACTCTGCATTTTTATGTGTTTTTCCTTTCTTCAGTCTAGAGGGTATTGAAGGGTCCATGGTTTAAACAATTTGTCTTTTTTCTTGTTCTTCAGCTCTTAATAATTCGTTTTATAACATTCGTACGAAAGGTTATAGCAATTTCCATAAATCCTCATCGTAAGCCTGGTAGAAACACACAAAGTATCTTTCTTACTATTAAAATAGAGTACCTAATAAAAAAAACACGTGATCGAGCAGATTATCTTATTTCATTGCATTTGCGATCAGGAATCGAACCCCGGTCGCCGGGCTGACAGGCTAGTTTGATACGTGTCCCTTCGACCTACCCAATTTGCCACATAATTATCTATGACAGAATATAATTTTGGCACATGTTTACTTAGTCATCAGCAGAAATTAGACATGCTTCCATAAAAAACATGATCATTTAAATATTGTGGTCGATTAGTGCGTCTCGTTATTTTCTATCTTCACGGTAAAATGATGATGGAGCTGATCTTCGTTTCGCTTAGTTGAACATCTGTGCTTTATGACATAATGAAATAAGGCAAGCGTGATTCATTCAAAGTCCTTTGTCATTCTTATCATTGTTATTCAGCTCGTCAGATCATCGATTTGTTGCTTCGATGAAAAATTATGAGAAAACGAAAAGTCATTTACCATATAAATATATTTATTTTGTCGTTCACATCAGTAAGTGTAAATAAATAGGCAAATAAATAATAATCATTATAGCTTTAGAAAAAAAACAATACCAAAAGGCAAGAATATGACGCCATCGACATGATACTGTAAAGTTGGATATTTTCGTGGGGATGATATTTTCGCAATTTTGCTGTTAACTACCATGATCGCGAAAATTGAATTCGTAACATGATAAGATACTGAGATAAAATATAAGATTTTTTTATCCATATCGTAAAATATAAGTTCGTTGAAGCGAAGATCGATGGGTTTCCAATGAAATTGTGAAAATTGCTATACAGTAAAATGATAATTTTTATAATATGTATTGAATCCGTGACTTAAAAGAAAAGCATTAAAGGCGATAAAGATGTTTTGCTTTCAAGTTCAATACTGTTTACCTATATGGATGATGATTAATTTGTTTCTTATATGTCTTACTTCAGTCGTTATTGGCAATGTGTGCACCCACACGATACAACCATGATGCTAACATGTATCTTTGACATTTAAACATTACCCAACATCGCCCAGCTCAAAGACACGATTTGTAAGTATTCTAGCATTTCATTGTGATCTTGCTTTTAACCCATAAGAACGATATTTCCCACGAAACATGACAATTAGGGATGGGCTTGTCACGAAAATTGTCTTTTAGAGTGCAACAGTATCAAAACGTGTTTTTCAAAGAAGCTGCGCCTTGCGTCTAACCAGAAAGAGGTTTTGATACTGATTTAAACTGATGGATAATTCATTATGAACACTTTCTCTTTTAAATCATGAAACTTGACAAAATACGAAATATTATTTGTGTGGATTTGTACCTGAAAGATTTTATTTTGCGAACTGATTTTGAAGATTAACCGTGAGTTTGGTATCAAGGTAGGTGATGTAAGTATGCTATCCACAAACATTTGTGTACAAACAGGTCGTTTGGAGGAAGACTTTGTGGAGAGATAATAGATACGAAACTATTTCCCTGTGTTTCTGTTGTAGCTGTAGAGAACTTATTACGTCTGGAGTAAGGTTCTTGAATATCCGATCCTCAGCAGAGCCTCAATATGGTTGACAATTCAATGTCAACTCCGCCAGACAGGGGATAAATCATACTATTACGTCGTAACAGTGTAGTAAACTTTGTTAAAAGAAAACAAGACATCTTAAATTATCAGACTTCAATTCAATAAATCATTTCAGTCAGACATATTTATCTTATATTACGCTAGATTCTCTAAATCGCTTTTTGAAATGCGTTGTATTAGAAAACATTTCTCTGTGGTATAACTTTTAATTTGGGTTTGGTCTAAATGGTGATTGGTTGGTGGTTTTACTGTTGTGTTTGTGATGTTGTACAGAATGGTGATTGGTTGGTAGTTTTACTGTTGTGTTTGTGATTTTGTACAGAATGGTGATTGGTTGGTAGTTTTACTGTTGTGTTTGTGATGTTGTACAGAATGGTGATTGGTTGGTAGTTTTACTGTTGTGTTTGTGATTTTGTACAGAATGGTGATTGGTTGGTAGTTTTACTGTTGTGTTTGTGTTTTTGTACAGAATGGTGATTGTTTGTAGTTTTACTGTTGTGTTTGTGATTTTGTACAGAATGGTGATTGGTTGGTAGTTTTACTGTTGTGTTTATGATGTTGTACAGAATGGTGATTGGTTGGTAGTTTTACTGTTGTGTTTGTGATGTTGTACAGAATGGTGACTGGTTGGTAGTTTTACTGTTGTGTTTGTGATTTTGTACAGAATGGTGATTGGTTGGTAGTTTTACTGTTGTGTTTTTGATTGGTTAGTTTCTAGTCTTGCTGTTGTGCTTCTGATTCTTGTCTATCAATCTGTCAATCTTAAACGCCTTTGGATACATGTTTGCAAAGTTCATTTATCAGAAAAATTAACTGGTTGGTCGAAAAACTCATATACGTACACATGGTGATTTCCACGCGTCATATTTTTTTCGAATTTCTTTTTAAATGATTTAATTATCTTCTTAACGAATTGAAGTTGCGCGATCTGGATGTAAAACGACATCTTTTACTCACGTGCTTTATTGTTTGACGACTTAATTGGGTCACGCTCACGTTAATGTACCACGAAATAGCAAGATTATCATGACCTTAAAAATCACAGACTGTAAGGTAGAAATATTTAACACCGGCACAGAAACAGCTCTGAACAGAAACGATACTTTGAATAACACATAAAATACCTGAGTATCGGATGAAAGAAAATAAATTAGTATGTTTCAAAAAGACATGTTACTGATGGTTTCATATATACTTAGAAACAGACGGTTAATAATTTTTAACTCGTGACATCATTACAGGTCAATAAACTAAACTCCGGTCAGCTGCCAGTGAAACACGTTAGGGAGTCGATAACACAAATTGGTTAGAATGATATATACTTGGCCGCTCACTAGGTACCTGATGTTTGGGTTTCGTGTGATACATTATGTGTTCTGGATTAGACTGGAATTTGAATTAACAGATCAGTCAACAATCCACGGCACGAAAAGGTTAATAGCAACACGAACTTAAATATATGGAATTGGGATGATGATGATATTTATGGATACGTTTGTTTGAAATAACAATCACAAGTAAAATATTGTACGAAACTTTCGATTCGATAGAATGCAAAGCTAACAAATCTGTGAAATAATAACGTTTTCGAGGTTAGTTTCGTATTTCTTTTGACTCAATGTATGAGTTCATTGCCTTTAGGTTGTGGTCCAGTAACCCTTAGATTTGAACGTCTTCAGACCTCGATCGTTCAACCCGGTAATTGTAACACTGACCACTTCACAAAGTGTCGATTGTGTGGTCAACGTCCACGATCTCCACTCGGCTTATACGATAGAGTAAGTGTGTCAAAATATACTGATTGTTCCGGCGATTAATATCATTTTCACATCTCTTTTTACAATGACGTGCTCGTGTTGTATAAACAACATCGTTTTAAGAAGGCAATATGATATAAAATAAACTTCCTGAATGCGTTTCCTTGTGATTATATAGCACAATAGACCCCAGAAAGCAAATGGGAGTTCAATCTCGGTGAACTAGAGATAAACGATGATAATGTCGTATTGATATTTTTACTTAAATTATTTAGATATATAAAAATTATGAAATTTATTAAATTATCTGGTTATTGCACCTTCCCGTCTAGATTTTGACTTTTCTTTCGATCACTTTAAATTTTCCTCCGTTGCCTTCTAGGCTTCAAAACTTCATTTTTGTTATCGTTCAGTTTATAATTTGTGATGCAAATTGTTTCTTATATTCCATCTATGACATAGATAAGATACGAAAATAAACAAAGTTGGAACATAAAAAAATCTTTAATATATACATTTTTTCCTCCTGCATCTGTTCATTGTTTGGAAAGTACATTGGTAATTTTCATATACTTATGTCCATAGATATTGCTTTTCCTACTGGCTATAAATATGTTTAATAAGTTTTTTTCTATAAAGTATTAAGCCGAGAAAAATATTTTCCGTGTCCAATTCTTGAACAAAGAAGTGTTAGAATGTGTTTGTATCTGATTCACTTCTTGTCTGACACTAAGATCAGATGCACATGTGAGAAGTCTCTTTCACATGCATTTGATGTATTTTGCCGGTTATGAGGTAAGCATCTTCTCCTGTATAAAGAAATCAAGCTGTAACCGCAAAGCACAGCATCCGGGAATGATATTGTGTAGCCCTGCTGTGAATACTGTTTCACTGAGGTAAGATTTATATATAGTTTTGGGAAACACTGGGATATGCAAATGCAGACGTGTTTCATTGGCGAGATTTTAGTGGTATGTGTTTCTAGATGGTCAGTTAATTTTTTTTAATGATTCACATGGGTATTTATATTTTGTGTTGAAATTTGAACCAATCACAGACAGTCTTTCGTCGAATTACTTAATCGTTCAAATCCCAATCGACTCTAAATCTTTGAAGTACATCCGGTTGTCTTCGGACGGTCTGGCGATAATTTGTTATAACGCAGATACGATGTATTGATTATTTGATTGATGATATTATTGATTAATTTAACAGTTTCCGGTTCCGGTAGGTGAGGCGATGATAACAGTTTTACATATGTTACTGCCAGTTGTATGAATTACATTTATTCTACACCACGGAAAGCTACAATTATACACTAGGATAAAAAATTTTAAAGGACAAATTTAAACTGTCAGTCAAAACGTCCTTACTAAGCTTACTGAGAGCTTTAAATGACCGCTCGCCATCATGATCAAACTAGTGGTTGACGCTAGGTGGCGTGATTAGATCTGGTAAAACATTCGGTACATCAGCAAATAAATGACATCGGATAAAATAGAAGGGGTAACGAGCTCCCAACAAACACAGAAAGTGACATAAACAATTCTGAAAGATTATATTTTTATTTTCATTATATATATCTCTCGTTGATTTCAAAATGCATCATTTGTTTTTAACTGAAAATTTTTATATCATTCTCAATTGTTGAATTCCTTTTTTCACTATATTGTGGATCTAGTTTCCTTCATTGCGACTCTTTCAAAAAAGAAATGTTCTGAAAATAAAACACGTTCATTGTAGTCATAACAGTATCATTCAAACCCGATTTTGACATAGACGCCAGAGCATACCTAACTTAACAATTTACTAAATTTACTAATAATTTTTTAAATGAAAAATCTGAATGACGCCATGTTTCCATTGAACAGACTGACAAGATATGGAATCTCTCCAGTTCATTTATTCCATAAATGGAATTGTTTAAGTCGAAAGATTTTGTAATGATAGTATCGACGGCAGTTATTTTTATTCAAACTCACGCTTCATGTCATTATATAACTATCAGTGGAATATCGCTCTCAGACCAGTGTTAAGACTCGACGCCTTCTAATCTTTTTATCTGCAACGATCTAAGCGACTGCCGTTTAACTCTTTTCAGTGATATAAGCGATGATCGTTAGTCCATGTTTCGTCGCCGTTTATGGCAATGGTGTGTATCACATGTCAAAACTAAACAATATTGGTGTTTTTTGCTGTTATCATCTTATCAAGACATGTTGAATTGCTAACAGATCGATCAGAACAATTTTATGGTATACAAGGAGTAATTATTTCATTCGTAAATCATTCTGTGAATCGAAGCGAAAAGGAGTTGCCCTGTGATATTCATTCCGTAATTAAACTACTCACACACGAATTTTGTATCGTATTTGTCGTTTGGTTCCTAGATACCAACTTCACGATTGCCTAAAGATATATTTACAGTGCAAAGACTGAGGGCGGCTGTTGGTTAACCCGTCCCACCTGGAGATGTAAATATAGGTATGCAATAATTTTTGTCAGTTTGCCACCTTCTCCGCTGTCTTTGATACTGAATTCTGATACACAGAAACACAAGTTAAAATTTTAGATAGGGTAACAGGTGCGACAATATGTGCTATATGATATTTAAAAACCGATGGTATTTTCAGCTCTATACCGTCCGTATTTTAAGACATCATTTACAGCATCAAGGTTACCTTGGGGCTTAATTACAATGTTGAGCCCGTAGATGCAAGAGTTTTATTGAAAATGTCTGATTCAATAACACATTTTTCTGAATTGTCTCCGTGTTTTCTACGCAGACCATGTGCACACGTTATTCAATAAAAGAATACGTGACTTCTTATGCTACTGAAAGGTGACTCAGGACAAACCGGAAAAACGATCGTTCAATACGACCATGCAGTTGCATACAGCCGATGATTTGTTATCCTAAACTTGAAGGAAGCTGCTGAATAGTTGTTTATCAAATATCTTGTTTTAAGCTGTGGCTGGGGATGTAGGCAGGAGCAAATGCTCGGTTAATGCCATATTTTGTGTCATTCGAACGAGTCCTGTTTTTCTAGTTCCACGACACAAAACGTCAATTTTGTTCTTAAATGTTGACATTCGGATACTGTTGTTTCTCACTTTACTTTTATTGTCGGTAATTGCCATTTTATGGTCATGAAATTGTCACTTCGTTTTTTGTTTTAATTTTGTTTCTTAAGGTGACACAATTTTTTACCATACAGAAATGAGAGCATTTTACATCGACTACTTCATGTCTAATCCAATGTAAACAACAGTACTACATTATCATAAAGGGTGAATTTAACAAATTCAATATGACGTGAACGCAGGTGTAAGATTCTGTTCATCACTTAATTCATTCTTATTAGGAAAAAGGAAAGAAAATTCCTGTCAATTTCCCTGCAACGAAAATGAATTTCATTAAATAGTAAGAGGCTCCCTCAGCTCCAAGATAACTGTGTGACGTCATGTAAAGGTGCATGAAAGTATGGAAGCACAAAAGCATCATTACGCATGTGTAACGACAGTGTTATAAATTCGGTGTAATGCATTACCGAAATAGCAATGTGCATATTATTAAATATTTAGATAACATCTTATCGTAGTGGTATGGTGACTGTTAGCATTTTATGATTTGAGTCAAATGTTTTACAAAATGTTCTTAATCAGATCAGCTAGCAATTTATAATTTCCTTTCCTGTGTTTATAATGTGAATCACGTACGGAAATAGACATTATGATTCGAAAATGACTTTAAAATATTTATATACAACGATACGAAATGTTGCGTGTTAACCGGAAAGTCAAATATATGAAAATAACCATACTTACTCATGTAAATCACACATCCGTTTTTTTTATTACTCAGAAAACTAAATCTGCCAAAATAGAAAGGCATTTTGTCAATGCTTGTAATTATGATCAAATCATTGAATGAGTAAACTTATTAATAGCTATTGATACTAAACTCCGATCGAAATCTTTTTTCACATTATTTACTTTTAACGAAACTGATAGTATACTTCACTGTATATGATAATACAGATTACACCTCTATCAATATTCAAGGGGTCACGTGTTGTTTGATAGTCCAATACTGAACATATGGTTTCAGTTATATGGTTTGGTTTTCCATTTCTGTCATAACCCTTTTTCCATATAACGCCAAATCTCTTTATAACATTTAATTACAGAAAATTGACGTCTCCGTTTTCCATATCCATAGATATTTTCCCTTCCATATAACGCCAAATCTCTTTATAACAGTTCGTTACAGAAACTGGCGTCTCCAGTTTCCATATTCGTAGATATTTTCCCTTCTATATAACGCCAAATCTCTTTATAAAAGTAAGTTACAGAAAGTGGCGTCTCTTTTTTCAATATCCGTCAATATCTTTCCTGCGATATTATGTCGAATCTCTTTATAAAAAGGGGTTATTCAAATGTTCCTTTGCGCTTAATAAGAGATAACCACATGGAAGACACGCTTGTTGTTATTGCGGATCTGTTTCGTGACAATGCAGTTACCCGTCGTGGATGTTTAGCGCTCTGTCTCTTGTTTGTGTGTTACGTTATAACATTTTCAGCGTGATAGCTGAAGGCGTCACGATGTGATACTAACACAGGAAAGATGGGAGGGTAGTATCGAAATTTACGTTTCAGGAATAACAGTTTTTGTTTATTTTCACACTGTCATAATGACAAACATTCTACGACATTCTTGGCCCTCCAGAATAAAGAAAAAATGTTTTTTCGTAAATGCATGAAAATGCCTACAAACATGATCCAAATGGAGAAGTATGATACTGTATATATAAAAAAAACATACAAAGACATACTAAAGACTGAAGAAAATATTTAATGTGGTTTTGTATATCAAATGAGTTTTTTTGTCCCGACAGCTATATTTATTTTAGGACGGTCATACCAAATGATCATTTTTACATAGGAAGTAATGAAGGTTGAGCCACCAGAAGGCTGATTTACAGGTTATGAAAGTCTAACGAAACTCAAAAAGAGGGGAAGGGGGGAATAAATGGGACACAAATACAAATGACAGAGGAACAGTGTTATGCTGTTAATTACAGGATGTGACAGTCCAGGTACAGGGACAGTGCACGACAATATGAGGTCTGCATATGTCAATCATGAATGCAGGTCAATGTTTACACAAACGTATTGAAGGTTTGGTATAAGGAGGTATTGTTATAATTGCGAATAGTCAGTGCGCCAGAGTACTTTTATGATCAATAAATTACTTAAAGCAAATACAATTTTCTTTGTTGACAAAAACTTCAGAAAATGTTTAATCTGACCTTTTGTATAGCAGATCCTCGTGACCCGATTCATGATTTGGAATTTTCAGCATTTGTCGTCAAGTTAAGTATAGACAATAAACATTATTGTCTTTCTTGACAATGTAGATTTCCTACTACGACATTTTGTTGAATTTGGGATCCCATAGATTTACATTGTCATCGTTGAGTTGTCATTGTATCCCGTTGTGATCTTTGAGTTGCCATTTCTGTCATGTTGTCATCTTTGAGTTGTCATTGTGCCATGTTGTCATCTTTGAGTTGTCATTGTCTCATGTTGTCATCTTTGTGTTGCCATTGTGCCATGTTGTCATATTTGTGTTGCCATTGTGCCATGTTGTCATCTTTGAGTTGTCATTGTGTCATGTTGTCGTCTTTGAGTTGTCATTGTGTCATGTTGTCATCTTTGAGTTGCCATTGTGCCATGTTGTCGTCTTTGAGATGCCATTGTGCCATGTTGTCATATTTGAGTTGCCATTGTCTCATGTTGTCATATTTGAGTTGCTATTGTCTCATGTTGTCATCTTTGAGTTGCCATTGTGTCATGTCATCTTTGAGTTGCGATCGTCTCATGTTGTCATCTTTGAGTTGCCTTTGTGTCATGTTGTCGTCTTGGAGTCGCCATTTTCTGATGTTGTCATCTTTGAGTTGTCATTGTCTCATGTTGTCATCGTTGAGTTGTCATTGTGCCATGTTGCCATCTTTGAGTTGTCATTGTCTCATGTTGTCATCTTTGAGTTGTCATTGTGTCATGTTGTCATCTTTGAGTTGTCATTGTGTCATGTTGTAGTCTTTGAGTTGTCATTGTGCCATGTTGTCATCTTTGAGTTGTCATTGTGTCATGTTGTAGTCTTTGAGTTGTCATTGTGCCATGTTGCCATCTTTTAGTTGTCATTGTGTCATGTTGTCATCTTTGAGTTGTCATTGTGTCATGTTGTAGTCTTTGAGTTGTCATTGTGCCATGTTGCCATCTTTTAGTTGTCATTGTCTCATGTTGTCATCTTTGAGTTGCTATTGTCTCATGTTGTCATCTTTGAGTTGTCATTGTGCCATGTTGTCATCTTTGAGTTGCGATTGTCTCATGTTGTCATCTTTGAGTTGTCATTGTGTCATGTTGTCATCTTTGAGTTGTCATTGTGTCATGTTGTCATCTTTGAGTTGTCATTGTGCCATGTTGTCATCATTGAGTTGTCATTGTCTCATGTTGTCATCTTTGAGTTGTCATTGTGTCATGTTGTCGTCTTTGAGTTGTCATTGTCTCATGTTGTCATCTTTGAGTTGTCATTGTGCCATGTGGTCATCCTTGAGTTGTCATTGTGCCATGTTGTCATCCTTGAGTTGTCATTGTGTCATGTTGTCATCTTTGAGTTGCCATTGTGTCATGTTGTCGTCTTTGAGTATATATTTGAGCATATTTTCAAACCATCACATTGAATTCCGATATTTTTTGACGATATATCGAGGGGTTTTTTTATCAACTTTACTGTACCAGCCATTTCAAAAGGTCCTAGTCTATGCAAGTATTTTCAAATTAAAAATGTCAATAAAATGTTCATGAATATTGACGTCATGCAAGATCATATCATCCTGAATAAGTTGTTTATTCCGTCTAATCCGATAAACATGCATAAGTAAACATTGTAAACACTTGATAAATACATTTCACGCACTGCATAACACCTTTCGAAACAAATTTATAATCATATTCAGTGGAGATCAATGACGAGTCTAAATACAAATTAAAGCCGTTTCGTCCTTCTAGGACTCGTCAATGATATTAGTAAAGGCAATGGAATCCCGTGTTTCTGTGTCGAGGTCGTGATGTTGATTGTAAATAAGGGTGGTGTATCAACTTTGACCAAGATGCCATTCAACTCTACCATCAGACTGCCGGCACCCTGACTCCGTGATATACAAGCTTCTTATCACTAACGGCGCCGATAACACTGGCATTTTCAATTATTTATGGCAGATACTCTAGTCTTCAAATTACTTCAATCTTCAGTTTTTCTATACATTTTGTATTAGTCTTTCGTTTTCATTGTATACTAACATTACACCAATACATGTAATTGTTGCTTTTTTGATTACTTTTTGTAATTCAAACGATTCTGTCGTCTTTTTTTATTTCAAAATAATCTAGTTTCTTTTTGCAAATATTTTAGTTTAATCAAGATTTGGCCGTGTCGGATTTTCATGTAAGTATTACTTATCAAAACGTGGTACAATTTGATATGGTTAATTTTTTTCTCCAGACGTTGTGAAATGACGTTGTGTTAAGGTTGACCTCGTCTGTAAAAGGTGATGTCATTCTGATGTAAAGCCCTGTCCACCTACGTCAAATGACACATTATTGGTCATCAACGATGACCAATACACTACACGTCTTAGCGTGGACAATCCAGTAAACGAGCCAAATTCAGTCAAGCCCCACAGGTATAAACGCACGTACATCTAAGGTTAATTCCCAAATACAGGTGAATGTGTATATATATGTACTTCTGATATTTGATGTGTTATGACGTCACCGACTGTCACATATGGTGTTAAGATACGCCGAGAGGTATATGATTCATCGCTGTCTTAGACTTACCTTACCAGAATAACTTTGTGTCCTTGTCTGTTTATTGGGGACTTTATATATTACACATATGGCGAACATCGTCAATATCGCGCGTAACGTCTTAAAGACCAAGTTCCCCCCCCTTCACCACTCTCTCTCTCTCTCTCTCTCTCTCTCTCTCTCTCTCTCTCTCTCTCTCTCTCTCTCTCTCTCTCTCTCTCTCTCTCTCTCTCTCTCTCTCTCTCTCTCTCTCTCTCTCTCTCTCTATCTTGTAATTTGCACAGGATATTTATAAGAATTAAGGAAAATGTGCATAGATCATTAAAATTAATTTTTACTTGAATAATATTTCTAATTATCATGAATTGTCATTGGTCCTTTTATAAACATTTACATATATTGAAACATTTTTTTAAAAGTAGCACTAAATATCTTAACAGTCATCAACGACACGGTGCTGGGTTGTCAAAAATAACATTGACGTCAAAGGTTGTTTTCATGAATTTCTCGTGGAGAATATCTGAATGAATACTTTATGGTTCGAAATTCAATATCCAAAACTAAATTCCACGTTTTCATATTTTTGAAATGAGATTAATACAGGGACGTAGATATCTACGTCCCTGATTCATATAACCCTAACTTCTTGTATGTATCCTTCACTGTGTTACAATATTTCATTTAAGTTGTCGTAAAGCTAACAATGCTTGAAATAAGTGTCGTATTTGTATCAAGCGCCCGTTAGAATCAATAGACTGCGATCAAATTCAGTAGTTCAAGAATTTGTTTTGATTTATCTGAACTCTCCTTACTTGTTAGACACGAATACAACTTTCTTGACTATTGTTAAGAAGCAATCCGGCAAATCAACGCCAGTTTATCAACTGTCACGATGGCCGAGTGGTTAAGGCGTTGGACTTGAAATCCAATGGGATTTTCCCGCGCAGGTTCGAACCCTGCTCGTGACGTCGTACTATTTTTTTTTTCTTTTTAAAAATTTTTTTTTCTTGTTTTTATTATTATTATTGTGATCTGTCTTTTTAAAGAGCATAGTAACCTGTGTCACTGCATGAAATAAAGTATCGGAGCTTTATAAAATCCACGTTTACTGTATAGATATTACATATGTCTGCTCTTAATCAAATTGGGAAGAAATTATCATTACATTCATGTATATTCGTTGTTTAAAGGGTTATCATAGGTGTTCCTGAAACCTTTAATCACTTGTTTAACTCAGAAGGCAAACGATTATAAATCATATATTTATGTTACTATCAGTATCGGGTTTAATTCAACTTATTGCCAGTGTTTGCTGTTACAAAGATATTTTATCGCTATACTGAAACAAAGAGGATTTGTGTCATTGATGAAACCAAGCAGAGAGATGAATTTCGAGCTTCGAGTCCTTGTTGGCCATGGTGTGTTGTTTTTATCACTGATGGCAGCAAAAGTCACGAATTTTCCATGTTTATGTTTCTCAATTATTTTGTCTGTTTCTTGTATTCGTCGCACTTATACATACATACAGAGTGTAGAAAACACAATAAAACGTATATCTGAGTCCGTAATTACTAATCGTGTATATTTCGTAAATTCGTAATCAAAATTAACAGTGAAGTGGGAGTGGAAAGAAACATTTAAAAAATTACTTGAAAAGAAAAAAGCGCAATTTAAAAAATAATCACCGATTGTCAATACTTTTCTAGTAATTTGGAGTCACTATATTGTAGGTATTAAGTGTGACTGTTTTTCTTCAATCAATTTGATTTCAAACATTTTTGAACAAATCGAAAACCATCTAAAGATAAACATGAAAGAGAATGATAAAGTAAAACGCCGTAGAGATTATCCTATTTAGTAAAAATGACACAAAGTTCAAACGTGGATTTTGATACAGTCATCATAGCCGGTGCCTGTTACCAATGAAGAATAGTTATGAAAATCCACAAAGGATCTCCCACGTTAGTCGCCTCTTATTAACCCACTAGATCGATAAGGAACTAAAACTTGATCTCATTGTTTTCAGGAGATGTAAAACAAAAGAAAAAAAACTGTACTAATTAGGGCACTGACTAATAATACTATCACAAAACGTCATCAATCCCTGTGTTTGATGATCGCGCTTTCTATTATTTAAACAACTTTTTTTTTTGTTTTTGTGTAATTGATGACACACCATAATGATGAAGTCTGGGTTTTTCCTAGTTCAGTTACTTAATTTGACCTGTCCATGTCAATTACAGTTTTTTTCCGTGTGTGAGTACATTCAGCATTACGTGTAGTCCCCTTTGGCCTTCAGTGTGGTTGTCGCGGTCTATTTCATCCTAGCCTTTGATTCATTCAGCCTTTGTGTTTCCATCCTACGATAAAGAGAAGCAGGATGAAGACTCATTCAAATTGTATGAATCAGTTCGATTGTATAAATGACTCCGGTCACCGAAGTACAGAAGTAGTGCTCGAAACATTTTGTAATCGATGCAGGGAATTCTATTGATTCTCTAGTTATTCCGATACAAGATCGATAGCTAATGAGCTGCAATCAGGCAATCAATTTATTACCAATTATGTCATTGATTGGGAAGGAAATTGATTTTTATTTTTGAATAAAAAGACTCTTTTTATCATATTACTCACTCTTAAGTTGCTCGAATAATATATATTTTTCAATTACATATACGAAGTTGATCATAACATTATTTTGCCTTGCTAGCCATGAAGCGTACGACAGTAAACGATAGAAGTATTATCTAAATCTACACTAGCATGTCATGTGTAGTACAATCAAAAAATTCGAAGTTCCTGGTTCTTATGTTTACCTGTTAATTGGTGATGTTGTCTTTCCTTTTCTTTTGCCGTCTCACGGATTTTCTTTTATCTCATCCTTTGTAAGTTCACCTCATCAATATTTTTTGTGTAGCCTTTCATTTTGTCTTTTCTGTTGCTTGTAGATCTAACTTCCAATATCTTCAGAAACTGCAGTTATTCATTAAATCTAGTAACATATTTTGATTTAATTTTCCATAGTATTAATAATATAAATATATGCATGTTTCTATGATGGTCATTCTTTTCCATGTAAATGTATATTGGGAGAGGACGTAAGTAAGCTGTTATAATGTTTGCCTCATCCGTAATTCAATAGTTGACAATAAATGTATTTCAATAAAAAGATCCGGATGTCTTTCTCATATAACCGGAACGTGACGTGACACTCTACCATAACAGACGTGCTTCGTAACATGTAAGTATGTTACAGAAAAGTGATTCACGGACAAACAGACGTACGCTCAGAGAATGAATACGTAGATTTTCTTTATCTCAGACACTGTACGGCAATACAGGTGACATGCACTCCATAATACAATCACAGGTCTTTACAGCTAAATTTATCCCAGACGTACCGCCTATAAATATTAACTTTTTATCTTTAAACACAAAACATTGTCTGCAGGTGTCACATTATAGAGTGAGTCTCAATTTCATAGATAAATTGAAGATTTCACATTCTAAAACAGATCACGAACACACCTGTACCGGCACAAAACGTACCTTAGTCCGTCAGACAAGCTGAAATAAAATCTATTTTTAAATAGACCTCATACTTATATATAATGATATAAATGTATATACATATATGAACTTCACCAATCAAACCATGAAACTTTTAAAATACTCTGAGCAAGTGTGTCTAAGTTTTGTTTTTTTTTCAAGCGAAGATCGTATGATAGATGAAGAACATTTTGAAATTAGTAAGTAGGCTACTTTATTTACAAGACTTTCAAAATTATGACCTAAAATTGTTCAACATTATAAATCAAACGTCATCTCCTCAGATGAATTCACTTAATAATCAGGATAATCAAAAGTGGATTAGATTAGGGAAAAAATAACAAAATGGATATAGATGGATGTTGCCTTGGAAACGAAAATACAGCTTTAACGGAGAAAGTTAAAAAAAAACCCACACATTTCATGGCACGGATAGATAAGTAGATATATTTTGATGGTACAAATCTCACTTGTACTCATAAGTTTCATTTGGGACTCTCGAGACTCATTTTGGATTCATTCTGGACTCGCGAGACTCATTTTGGACTCATTCTGGACTCGCGAGATTAATTTTGGACTCATTCTGGACTCGCGAGACTCATTTTGGACTCATGAGACTCATTTTGGACTCATTCTGAACTCGCGAGACTCATTTTGGACTCGCGCGACTCATTTTGTCTCTTGAACTCAGAATGATTTCTTTGGGTCCAAACCGAGTTTCGTGAGGCCTAGGACCATTAACATATACCTACTTAGATATGAAGTTTGAGTTAAAATTTAAAATAAAATACTTTAGTGCTTGTTGAGAATTAAATATCATAAATCTTGGCGAATTAATACTTCGACATAAGAACGTAAGAACAAAAACTGTCAAAATATATATATATTCCCAAAAGTGTTATACAGAAGATGTTAGTGATGCTAAACTGATATAGTTGCTATGAAACCTCATACAGATTTACGTTAAAAAATATCGATTTTTCAGTCACCTCGCAAGACATGTGAACGGGTAATGGCTAGGAAGTAAAATGCACGTGGGCGGGTTATGTGATTTAATACCCTGATTAGTCTCTTAATCCCTTGTCTCGGCAGTTCTATTCAAACTCACCCGCTTTAAAATCAATTGATGTGCATGTAGTGCTGTGTCGTTATGTTCAAGCTGAAGAGGAAAGATATAAACAGATATTTAAACAACGACATTCACATCATTAGTTCTATTGTGTGAAATATTCAAAAATTTAAAAAAAAAAATGAAATTTTATTCACATATTTACATACAGGTGCTGAATTAACAGGTATGAGATAAGTGGGAATTACGTCTTGAATTAAGTATATGTATACTGAATATAAACAAAGAAAAAAAACTCATGAAACTTGATTTAAAGTCACAGGTAATCATATTGAAACAGGCTTATGAGTTCAAAATCGTAATTAGAATGATAATTAAATTGTTTCTTGGGTATAATCATTTAATTGATTGACTTATGATGCAGCGACAAACATTATGACGTAGTAGTATTGTGTGACGTCATATTTGCCAATAAGAAAATCTCTTTTTATTTCTTATATTGATATAGGGATTTAAACATGATTTCTGCCAGGGACAAACAGCTTCTACCGGAGAGGAATGTTTTGCTTGTCTCAGATATCAACCAAGCTTAGGTTATCAAGAAAGAGCTCTTTTTCACTGTACTTAAAATAAACAGCAACTTCTTTTGAATCTGTTTTTGAAGCAATACATGTGCTGGTTCCCGTTGCCGTTATTGTTGCTGTTTGCTGACGTCATCTTTATGTACATATCTTCCTTACCGGAAGTCTAAATAGTGTTTCTTTCATGTAGAATACATCTTTATCATCTTGTCAAATAATGAATGGAATATTGAAAATTAATCTCTAAAATCAAGGATATTTCCATTATCAACATAAAAAAGTTTTCAAAAGAAAACAATATAAGACATCTGGTAGGAGAACGGAAGCTGTAGGATGGACGGGGGTGGATATATTGGACCAAAGGGTGCAGCGAAACAGGAAGTAAGATGTAGCGCTTTGTCAGATGTTTTCAAAGTTTGAACGACATTAACCATACATGATTTAATTAAGTGTTTGGATGTCCCACTTTGGTTATGTCCTCCCTGTTCCTGAAACACCCATTCATTTCAAAATTAACTTCAAATAGTTAAATGAGTGTAAAGATTACAAGATCAAAACTTCAATCGCCCATCAAAGTCGCTAAAATGTTTTCATATTATTCCAACAAAGGAAGATCAATATTAATATATACTGACCGGAAGTGCTGTTGTTAACACCTCCGGAAACTACCGAAGAGGGAACGATCGGAGATTTGATAAGAAGTCGGAGGAAGATCAATAGACTTTACTAGGAAAAGCGTTACACTGCAAGAGTTGAAGAAAACATTAAATATTACGTACAAAGAGAACGGTGATTAAATATCAAGACCTAATTAAATTGAATTGGGAAGACAAGCACAGATCAGCCCTCAAGTCTGCACCAAAAAGCACCGATAAAGGCGTGTGGCCTTTTTGTACCCAATGCACTGCGTACTTCACTTTGTGCAGGAAAGAGAAATGCTACAACAATATCAGAACCGTAGATCGGTCTCAGAATTGCGTCTTCGCTTTAAGTGAAGTGTTTTGGGGGTATTCCTTCACCCCGACAACAAAGCAGGGCTTTTTTGTACAATATACACAGCGGGTTGGTTTCCTAACATAACTGTTACGTAATGTTTAGAAAATATGTCATTAACACAACAACGCTCTTTATCTGCTGGATGGGGTCCCCCAGGGGTTGCACCGACCCCATAATTGCATTTACCACTTTAAAGCTGATTAAAAACATGGACGACGAAGACAAATAATTTATAATTGGTTAGGTTGTACTATCTACAGAAATGCCCTGAAATCTATATCTCATTTAATCAATGCAGATTCTGTGCAGTGTTGACGAATTGTACTATAATACTCAAATAATACCACTGTACCCCTTTTATTTCTGGAGTACGTGCTACAGTTTACATATACTGATATCATCGTGTAATGGAATATAACCTGAGCTTTTATCATTTGTATCTTGAGGTAATTTCTAAAAAAAATTTTGTAAATATAATAAACTTCAAACAATATTGAAATTTTACTTAATTTGTCAATTTTGAGATTCATTTTCATAAGCCATATTTTTTGGAAAATGACTCGGTCGAAATGCTTTATTTGGCCGAATACTGCACCGATATTGTACTGAGTACGTGTCATTCTTCTCATAGGTCCAACAGACCCACCATAGAGAATCAAACCATTAGTGAAATTGCGTAATTATATAAAATATCACACCAGAGCATTCACTCATAAGGAATTTTTAATAATGGCGCACCGACACTTCATATTTTTCGTATGGCAAAGCATATTTTAAAACAGATCATACACTCTACGGGAGTGATGTTTCTTTTGAACCAAAATTATTGACGTAAGTACAACATGGTTTCAGATTTGATCGCAATCCAAGAGGAAAAAAACAAACAAGCATTTCCTGGTATTTCTAAATAATCAAACATGGCTAAGAAAAAAAATCTATTTCCTTGACCTTTTAACCGTTGACCTTTTTAATCAACGTGCTTATGACTCAGCTGTTTATGAACAAAGTGTGTCAAGGTCAAATTAAATTTTTAACGTGAAGCTGCAGGTGCAACCTAAGTGCAATGGAATTCTGACCTGCCTTTTTACAGAGATCTTAAAAAGGAGTGTTTTTGAATAATTTGGAGTGCTACCCCTCCAAAACCGCATAGATGCGAAAGGTTGGTTCTTGACACTTCACAAACAAAATCGACATCACGGTAATGAATGGCTGTATATATGCTACACCCAAACCAACCTTTTTCACATACATGAATATTAATTGTTAACGTTATAAATTGTACCGAGAATCCCCCTTTCGTTTAACAAGTCTAACAATGAAATTATAAACATTTTACATATGGCGTGTACAGTTGTACTTAATATCCATAGAAACCCAGTCATGGAGGACCAGCCTTTGAAAAAGGATACGTTTGGGAAACCTCTATTGATATCGTAGGATGGTACATATGACCGGGGATATGAGGAACACTTCTGTGTTTCTCATTCCTTGTTTTTATCACGAATGGATGGATTTGTCAATATCTTTCAATGTTATAATCAAAGGAATGGATATCAGTAACTTTGCTTTCTGACATTAAAACCTTTCCAGTTGGCAATTTATCAATCCTGTTTCTTAAATTCCTCTCGACATTGCACAAGACATATACTTAATACTCCTTCTAATGTGTTTAGTCGCCAGATTTCTGATATAATTACTAAAATTACGACGGCAGGCATTCGATATGCGTTTTGGTTACTTCATAGAAAATACTGCACAGATAATTTGCATTGCCTGCAAATACGCATTGCCTTTGAGTGTAAATCAACGTATACTTAGCAAATTTAATAAACTTAATATTTTGATTTATCTTCTAATGCTGAAGACTCAATATTCTAATTCACATAGCAGTCTTAAAATGACATAGCATTTAAGTTTTAGACACGATACAAAAGTATCATCTACATACCAACTGTCAGGTCTGCCATATTTTCGATTTATACCAAAGAGGACCTGAATATTCTGATAGTTTTATATACAATACAACCACGGCCATATGAAATTAAGATTTCGGTATTTTGAAATCTTTCCAAATAGTACAGGCAATTTAAAGATCCAAGGTTTGCCGAAATCGGCAGTTTTTATTTCACATTCCTTTCAGTAAGATATTTTTGTAAGTGTTTGTTCCTTACCATGTTTCCATGGTAACTAATGGACCTTTAAATAATGTGAAATATACATTGTAATACACGTTAGGTGAACGAAACAGCTGTTCCAGTCTAATCCAGTGTTCGTTTCTAGGTTATCTAATTCGATATTGGTATTGAAAGGTGGCACCCATATGTTAGTCTTTTGTTTAGCTGTGTGTAATCCTCTAAAAAATATATGTCAAAAATATATATGATATATCGATTTAAATTATTTGTTCATATTCAAAGCAAAATTATAAAAATGAAATTCCATGAGACAGAGAACAGACATACGTGAATTCTATCTACACATTTATTGAATCAATAAACGTTTCCTTCTCCCAGTATGATACGTGTAATAACAGTAATCCTACTCATACGACTCCGAGTAATTTTACAGGATAAAACATTGATTTCAAAACATATTCACATAGGTACATGTTAATATGAAGGACTGTCGGTGCTTTAGAACACGTATTTGATATCAATTAATACTTTCAGTAGGTATTGGTTTTAATCTATAATTTACAATAGTGAGTACAAACATTGTACAAACGACACACTAGGGGAAAGTATGTTTCAATACAAATTATGCATTGGAGACGGTTGAGCCAAATAATGAAGCGAATTTCAGCATACATATGTTCCGTCCTTCTCGAACACGTCATTGATATCTGATGCCAATGTTTTAAAATCTAGATGACGATCAATGAAAGTAATGAAGAGATCGGAAGAAAATTAAGAATCTAGATGGGTCAGTGTATTTATCCTATAACTCGTAAACCGTAAATTTTATAACCTGATATTTTCTGACGAAAGCCTCGTACATTTGTATATTCGAGTCATGCCACTATTGGAATGGATTAAAACATGGTTCATCACCAATGTCTTCCATCTGCAATCTTAAAGATTGAACAAAATATACTTTTTTCAATATGAAAATTGAATTAGATACGGTAGAGACAAACGATGAACTGTACTGTGTCGTACAAAATTATATTGGCACAAAAATGGACACTTATTAAATGATTGTCAAATTAATATCGCCCTTTAGATGCCTCCAAACATCACATCAATTATTCATGAACTCATATTGACGATTTTTGCACCGAATATGTACTGCTATATGGAAGTGTACTGCCTTACACACCGACCATTTCAGGGATGGTGTTTCTAATCAAAAATCCACAAATCTTTCCTCGTTGATATGAAAGCTTAATGGCGCGTGTTGTAATAATAACACATTAGCATACGTAATCTCGCTGAGCGTCGTCATAAACAATGTTCTTACGTAAGAGATTAAATACAAGAGAGGGCATTTAGATCACATCATTTAAAAAAATTACAAGCCTATCCAAAAACAAAAAACAAAAAAAATTGGTATGAAATTGATTGATGTATTTATCATTCCTGTAAACTAGGTCAATAACCCAAGTGGCCTTTTTTTCACAAATTTCAAATCTCGGTTGTTTAAACAGGCGTAATACTTTCACTCGTGAATGATAAGTAAATATTTATATTACGTCATTCCCTGACAAACTTCATTTGTCATCTTTCCAGATCCCCGTGGTGCCTATGACGCTAAGAAGCCCCTTTGTGACTGTTCCTTAATTTGACGACTGCTGTGTTATTCTCATTTGTCATTAACACGACATTTCCTGTGCAGCGTCCCTGGTGTGTGGGTTTAGTGCAGGAGTAGGATAATAAATGCCGGCATTTATAACCAATCAATACAGTCACATTTTAATTTTTGATGTCAGAACGAGATTATCTCCTCTTTTACATCACACATCTCATATTTATTAATGGGCAATTTAGTAACGTTATTTATCAATTATATCCTTTACTTTTGAAAAAAAAATATCGTAGTTTATTCAGGATAATAGAACTCTGCTACCACTTGTGTGTACCAAACTGAGTGAATGGTTATTTCTCACAATTCAAGCAACTTCCTAAACACGGTGCGTAGAACCCAACCTAAGACACACTAAATATTGATGGTCTAACCAGCTTTGACGTTTCATTTTTTGACCGAAAATATCTATTTTTTTCAGTTGGGTCGAGATTAATTTCATAATTTTCAGCGTAGGCAAAACCATTACCTTGACTGGGTAATGTGATTTGTAACAGAATAAAAACTTACTCTGAGAGTGATGAAGATACGTTGCTGAAGAAGAAAAGGAGATTTAGGACAGAATTGTGGAAAGAGCAGGTTTTAATCATCTTTACACGGTAAATCAAATCTATTTCAATAATATAAATTACCTTCATTTTCAATGACGCCTGGATGATCTAATTTTTAATCATAAAAATTTTTAAAACCTTATACATGTATTTTGTAAGCCATACAATTAATTTCAGCAAAGCAGTCATAGAACTCACATAGGCTTTCCAGTATTATATAGAGATACAATGAAAGCAAGGTCAAGGTTCATGGCATGAGTGATGAACTTTCGCTGTACTCTAATCACCTTTTATCACCACGTCACATCGACTGACCCTCCCATCCCGGTTTACTTCCCCCTCCTCTTCTCTGGATCATCGAATACCCATGTGTGTATACTGTGTGTATACAATTGTACAGGTAGCGCGTCGTGTATATATATGACAGTAAACACAAACTGAAGCTAGTAGTGTACGAGCCAGCAGACGGAAGAGGTGCCGTATAGCATAGGACGGTTCATTCAAACAAACACCGCCACAAGGCTAGCGTGGATCCAAGTAGTGTCTTTCAGCAACAATGGACTTATATTCGTTAAAGAGTGTTTGAGGAATACTATATAAAACACGTACACTGTCAGAATCCACTGTCATGTATTTCTGATAAAACACAGAGGAAAGAACACTGATCTCGAAACCAACTGGAGTTTATCAAATAAAACCTACCACCGGTCTCTCTTAGTGTTTTGTGTTTGTGTGTGGTACATCTCCACAGCTTACAAAAGTATTGGATAGTTGCAGCGTTTTAGATCTGTACCATGGATGTTATTTTATTTACGGTGATACTAACACTGATGGCAGTGCAGTGCACACTTACTCGAGCCAATACGGAATTCTCTAGCTCAAGTGTGGTGAGTATTGAACAGTCTTGTCATTATCAATCATGATCTATATCATGTTTATATATCAACTGGTATGGCAGTTATTGAGCACAAAATATCGTAATATTCATATTTCTGCTTTGCACGAAGTTCTTTGTGTATGACCTTGTATTTTGCTTTCAACACGAGTTGTATTAACCACACTTTATCTGGGAGATAATTTATATCCTTGTATTTTGCTATTTTGCTGTAACTGGGTAACTCGCTGTAAAGGTTATTGATAAAACGCAGTAAGCTGTACAACACTACCCAGTTTGAAAGTTGTGTGTGACAGTCGTGTGATATTTAGTGTGCCTAGTTGTCTACAATCTCTGTCTATATGTGTCAGTGTAGGCTATTTACACCAATACCCTTGTACGAGATACTATCTATGTGTGTGTGTGTGAGCCACTTTTATACATAATGTGTTGCTCTGGTTGGACCCCTAGTGATATTAAAAAAGGGTTTGCGAGGTTCCAAATGATCTAGTTCATTTGGTTGTGGGGTTCCTACAAATGGCTGCAATTTGTATTTACACCAGTATTTTGTATATCTATTTGTAAATTTGTTTTTGTGTGTGTCTCATTAGACACTATGTAATCCTCTCACTGCTATTTATGACTTTAATCTTATTTAACACTTTACGTTTGTGTTTTCTGTCCCTTATTTGCGTTAATGATACAATTGTACCACACGTGATACAGGGAACATTATTCATTATTGCAGATGCCAAACATAGTGTTTTATTGTCTTATGCAGTGTACGCACCTTCCTTTAAGTTATTTGATGTCTTCTGTCATCATTGTATATTGTTTTCACCAAAGTGTGCACTGCGGTTTGAGGATATTTCTATTTTTGTTTACTACGTGTTGAATGTTTCTGTGTGTTGGTTTGATAAATGCACAATATATTTACACACACTAAACCGGTTGTGTCACGAAACAATAGCTTCATTCAGAAGTTAGAAGTTAGTTTCGATGCACTGACAAAATACCTCATGTTATTGTGTTGTAAATGTTATCCTTTTTATTGTTTCTGAGTGTAAACCCCGATAACACGACCTGGCTTTATCAACACACACTGAAACCTTGATACAATGACATTCATTTATAACATGTACAGTTATGAAACAAATATCCTCCACAGTTAAATATTCCAATTTTTCACGCGTTATTTAACTTCCCTTTTTCATGAACATTCCCCCCAACCCTGAAGTCCAACACCCGTTGTTTCGGGAATGTCATCTGCTTTATGGCCAAAATCGATCAACGTTGTCAAAAATAATATTTTCTCGTGGCAGCATATTAATTTACAAGGTGTAATATGACATTATGAGGTCTTTATCTCCGAGCAGTTTTGATATCTTAAGCTAAGGTTCAGAGCTGAAGGTAATTAAATATACACTCTACAGAATTCACTCAGATGAATTCCTATCTACATGACTCCACTGCCGAATGGTGCTAGCAAGTGTGCTGTGTATATGTTACCTGCACAGATAAGCGCATGATTCGTTCCATATTACCAGTAGAGACACAGTTGTGTTGTAATTATTTCCCATTGTGCAATGGTGTGTGCGTTATTCAAAGTATGTTATTTTCAAGGTAGGTATAGTGTACTTGTATATTTCCTAATATTTAGAAACGAGCATTTCTATGTGGGTCATTACAAAAACCAATGTGTTTAACAGTGACACAGGCTTGCACACCTGGGGTACGCTCTATCAGGCAAGGTAATTTTTCACAGGTATGTTTCCGACATTACAGTGGTGTCATGCTATTCACATACCTTTGTCATGTCAATTTAAAGGACAAAATGGTACATTTTTTCATGAATAGACAAAACTGTAATGCTAAACTCATACGGGTGGTATATCTTATACACGAGACTCAAGACTTTGATGATCTTATGCATTGCTTACGACCAAGTATTGTACAATTAAATTTTTAACAAGGGGACAAGTACTTACATTCAACACAACATTATCCTATTCTTTCTGTCATCGAATTAAAAGGGTATAAAACCACATGACATTTTAAACAAATTATGTTGTTTGTATTGTCTGAGCTCTTAAATGTGTTGAATCAGAAATCAATGACGAGTCGTTAAATGACGAAACATATGCATGGTGCATTTTATTCATTTTTTGTCCGCAGATAAATCTAAACTGATATAAGATATTGTATGCCTCTAAAAGATAAATGACATGTTTACATATGTGAAATCATTACGAATAATCTAGACCAAAAGAAATGTTACTCTGGTCAGATATGTATGTATGTATGTATGTATGTATGTATGTTTGATGTATGTATGTATGTATATGCAAAACGCATGTGGTTTATATACACGATGAAATTTTGCTATTCCTAAATATAAACATACCACTTATTTTTTATGACGCAAACAGATACTTTCCAACATACCTCCATCGCGTTAAACAAATAAAGGCAGGCGAACCAAACTTTGATTGCCATTCTTTCGTAATACACACGTCATCTAAACATCTAAACCATGTGTATAGGAACCAGCTTAAGATAAATAGAAACTTGTACCCTCTTCAGATTTAATCACTCACGAGATTCGTGTCGTAATCCTAAGAACGATACCCTTCTCAATTCTGGCATTGTAGCTATTAGGGATTTCTTGAAAGAACTGCCAATAGAGATCAAAGACTCGCGTTTTAACTGTCCTTTGTATGCATTGCATCATCTGTGAAGAGATCGTGTCATGCATACAACGGCACGCATCCCATCAAATCTACCAAAGAAACCTACCGCTGCCACCAATAAGGCTCATTAACGAATTTCGATTTGTTCACAAGATAGGGTAAGAAAAAGAGCTAATTTGTCTGAAGCTTTTTACAATTTGAGCAAATCAAAGGGCACTTATTTAAGATACATGTAATAAAAATGCACTTTGACACGAATCTGTCTACAAAAATTGTTTAAATCTGAAACAAAATCTCCAAATTGAACTCATCATTGACTTAAACGCGTGAATCATAGATGGCAGAATGAATCGCAACACTTGACCGAAGGTGATCACAGTATCATCATGACAGGGTTTACATTTCATTAAGTGTGTAGTACCATACAGTGACATACGCCTTCTTCCCAGAAGAGTTCACAACAATTCACAACTATAGCTGCTTACCGAGACTTTGGCATAGAACTTATATCTGTCACTCTCGTCTCCTCTGCATTTCCTTTTTGTGTTGAACCGAAAATATTCACAGAAAACTTCGAACATATCCATTCTTATTTGCAATGTTTTTCCTTCCTGGTTTATTAAAAAAATTTTTAGCTCAATGTCATACTTAGGTGGTACACTAACTTGGTACAGTCGAACCTCATATATCTCGAAGTCGGCGGACCTGTTGGAAAACCTCCACTTATCGGAGTATTCAATATAAGTGAATTAGAATGTTTAGTGTGAAATTTGGCAGGGACCGACGGAATGCGTCGAATTAAACGGGGTCTTCAAGTTATATGGGCTCGAGATAACGAGGTTCGACTGTATATGTCATGTACAGTCATGGTATCTCATAAACACATTGTCATGATGCATTGAAACATAGATTACATCATTGCATTTTTATGTTCATGCTTGACAACGATTTTATGTTCATCCTTGACAACGAACCCTGTGTGATCCAGCATCCTGTGCTGTAAGAATTACAATAGTAATCGCATGTCACTGGGGAATTAAAAGACTTTTATTTTCGATAAAAGGATTTTCTGAACGATGTTGTCCAGTTCTGTTACGACATATTTTTAAATGGCATGTTAGCAATATATTTAGAGCTGGGCAGGTCTCTTTGGGTAGAGTCAATAACATATTCTATTCTATTATTTTGGATAATAGAGGATGTTGGAATAAAATAAGGCCAGATAATAACGGATGTGTTGGATTGAATGTTATATCAATATGGAATACAATTGTTTCATTCCGCGTTTAAACAGTCTAAATGTACAAAACTATTGCACTGCATACAAGCAACACAAAACCGTATGCTATGTTATTTGTTTTTTTCTTTTCTTTGAACAGAACAATTCTATAACTAACACTCGTGTATATATAGATTTTTACTTTCGTTTCAGGATTATTTAATGAAATATGGCTACCTATCAAATGAAGGCAAGCATAGCGGGTCATTAAGGTCACAAGAGGTTGTCAGCAATGGTATAGCGCAGTTCCAGCGTATGGCAGGTTTACCAATTACCGGTAGGTAACTAAAACACACCATCAAGTATAGTTGATAACGAAGTTCGCCCTTTGGCTAGGCCTTAGTCCCATGGGATACGATGCAGTTGTATTAAAAAACCCAAAACATCGAAGTATGGTTATCTTATATCAATGACTAAAACATTTTAACCTGTCAATTCATATTCCAGATCACGTGCAGATATTTGATATTAAACCTGCTTCTATATTAAGAATCATATTTCCAGTTATCGTCGTCTCATTTCAAAACATTTCTTGTAGATAAAAAATATCGAATCTATATTATTCAAGTGGCTTCATGATGACAAAGCTTTATACATTGTTCGTTCCGGAGGCTTAAATAATAGAAAATGTATTGTGCAGACGTTTTTCAATCGTCCCGATGACAATAGAGCAAACACTAGTCGAACACGCTGTTCTACGAGAACCCTAAACCAGTAATTATTTTTAGAGTGCTGAGTTTGGTAGACTGTGCTTTCTTCTGGTTTCAAAGTAAGTAATGTCAAAAGGTGAAACGCGGAAAATAGAATTTGACACGGGTAAAAACACAAAATAGCTTGCTATCTAACCTCCCTGCAGTTATGCAGGCAGAAAATTATATAAACTAAATACCACGACACAGGAACGAAATTACTGACACAGGTTATACTATTCATCAACACTTTTAAACAAAATATCTTTTCATTGAAATATAATTGAACTTCAATTATCAATCATATCTCCTAATTTTCAACAATTAATTCAGGAATCAGATTAATCAAGGAGTAACATGTTTTTGCGATCAGATGATATCAACTTAACTGAAAAAATGACTTAATCCTTTATGCAGTTCAATATATAACCTTGTCCCTATGAACCAATGGAAGCTTCATTCGTGATTGTGTGATGTTGGTGTTTACAGTACACATATCCCTACTTCGTATTGACCAATATTGCTGCAACATCCACCGACCGGCGTATTGACTTGGCTGACAGTGTAAAGAATGAAAACAGACTATATATTTAAAAGCGATCGACTTCTATCCCTACAAAATTCATATAACCATACAACAGATGAATGGCATTAATCTATAAACTAGGCACTAGTGCACTTCATAGTCTAGAAAAACTAATGGAATTTATTTTGCAAATACACGGTCTGATTGAAATTGATGTTTGTCGAACCATTTAGCACCCCTAAACATTGCTGTAGTTAGAGATGTCCTAATTGAACAACATTAAAGTATATCGAACCCGTGTACCTTGCGGGGATCGATTCTTTTGGCATTTTCAACACTGTCTGGATCCGAATCTGTAGACTTGTTAAACGCGAGCCTCATTCGGGGATAAGGGTCCCACACAAACCAGGGTCTGTAGATGGATGGCCGTAGGCAAGGATCGATACCAAACTTGATTAGGTGTTCACTCGATAAAATGTACCAACATATTTCGCTTTTGCTTGTTTTACGTCTAAATGACTTCTAATGCAGTCATTTGAATGAGGTTTCTACTTCTGCCTACAGCATTTATCTTTTTTTTTCATTATGTAGTCATTCTTATTTCAACTCATTTGTCATTTAAGGTGTTGAAATAAGTTTTCGCTGACGTTCTTTAAACTTTTGCAATGGAGTTTGAGAAAAATGAATAGCAACGATTTTGAGGTTCTGGTTATTACGATTGTCATGAAGTACAACAGAAGTACACATGATCCTCTCAGGCGGTACAAATCATGGCATATATGGATATTTAATGGCATTTCTTTTGTTGCACATCAAAGACGATGTAATGGCGCCGGTATCTTTCCTTTCTTTAGTTCTTGGATTTCTATCTAGCAATCTTTCAAAGTTGTGAATTGAGCAATAATGATTGTACTTTCTACAAGGATGAATGATGATTACAAAACATCAAAGGAAATTTTCGACATCTCAACAGAATCTTAAATCAGAATATGAATCAACAATAGAAGTAAGATCAACAACGAAACTTCAGAAAAATTACAACGAGAATACGACCACGTGTTCTGGAAGAGTAGGCGTCTTTTGCTTCATAAAAGTTGGTTACATTGTGATGATTTGCTTTGTTATAGGTAAACGCATTTCCATTCATTTTCACTTTGGATGTAGTTAATGTAGGAAAACAACACAGGCAATGCGGTATAGACACTGACAAATAGATATGCCTCATTCACATGTCTTATAAGGCTGCTTAAGAAGAAGGTGTTCGGAAATGAAAAACCCACATTATAGTGTGGCCATAGTGGAATATCATGGCCTGACCTCGGTAATACGGCATCCCGACCATATACTGCTAGAGGGCTAACAACTCTTTGTGTGTCATATTAAAAGCTCAATGAGAGACCGGAAGCACAAAATATATTTCCATGACTTTGGTACGGCGAGGCTCAAGAATAAATCCTGTTTCTTTTTGGAGGGCGGACGTGGAGTTCAGGTAGTGCCATGGAATATATGTGGCGAAAAGAAAAAATATAAAGAACCATAGTTATATCTCCTCAAATGCAGTGAAGGGGACAATTATAATTCTAACGGTATATCTGTAGGGAAATATTCAGCTATATATAAGCTAACTGCGATAACTGTACGATATAAGATATACTATTAAAAATAGGTATATATTTAACATTTTCTCTCATGCAGTATATGCGGTAGTTACTTCGTTCATAATTTATCAAGCCTGAATTGGACTGCCAGGAAGAGAATGGTATTCCTGTATCAAATTGACGTTTATTTACCACAATGAAATTGTGTTAAGTGTGAACTCTGCTCAAAGATCTGTTTTCACTACGTACCACTATTTGTTAGGTACGTGAACTAATCATATTTCTTCTGAAATTGATATTGGTGTACAGGGGGAGTGGGAAGGGGTGGAGTTGCTATGGTAATGGGAATCATTATCTGTCAAAGTATCTAATTGGACACGGTAATAAGATAAACACTTAAGTATCTTTACTAATGAAATTTGGGCTGTGCATTTCACAAGTGATCATTAAGCTGAAGTTTTTCTGAAGGAGACCGACCAACATAAGAAAAATCGATTCAATTTTAAACTTGACATCCTTACCCACCTCAGATTCAATAATGCCCCATAGACGCTTTCTTAATATGAAGGAAAACGTCGGAGACAAATTCCATCAGTGAAACACATTGAAGTAGTCAATGGCATAAAAAGTAGGAGACAGGGTGCAAACATACATTTTAGTGTTAAGTTAACACACCAATATCTTGCTACTCATAATTTTAAGTCCTTAGAAATAAGATAAAAAGGTAATTTATTGAGCAGAAAGGCAGAAGTATACGATAGATATGGTTGGGAGATGATGCCACTAAGTACACCAACATCACTTGATAAATACGGTTGCATATAAGTGTTTATTACCCTTCCATACAAGCGTCCGGCTAACTATGTCCGATATTTGAACCTATCTGTACCGAAAGACCTTACAGCAATATAATGAAACGCTTGGATGATAAAGATGATGATTTATGTTTGAAACTGAAGACACGTGACTCTTTGGAGGCTATGACACATAACTATCAAAGTGATCGGATATGTTTATGGCACTTCGTCGATCCTTTATTGGTCTCAAAGCACTACGCAGGTGCAGATCGAGACAAATTTTATATCTGATATTGTAGACAATTTATCATAGTGATTCTTAGTAATTACTCTGTAGATGTAATATCGTTCATTTCTTTAAGTAGCAATTTATCACCAGTGATTACGTGATGGCGATTCCTAGGAACCCAATTTAAAGCTAAAGGTCTGAATGTAATGGACTGGTACTATCACAAATCGTTTTAATTGCATTAAACTGACATTTTAATATTCGTCTTCGGATAAAGTATTCACCAATGACCCTAATGAACACCAACAAAGAAAGGACGTCAAGATATCTCAAATTTGGCACATATATCAAAGCAGCTAAGATATCATTTGCACTCTGACAACTGATTTGAATATTTATGAAAGTTTGAATTTCTTTGAGACGTGAATTTATGTGTTACGTAATAGTGCAGCACTTAATGAAGTCTTGACTGAGTCGTAACTTGATATATCAATAAATCTTGCTGTCACTTGAGAAAAAAGATATGTTAAAATGCATAGCAATTTATTCAGCAAGTAGGTCATTATGTAGAGAGCATGTTTGTAAGTAAAATGGGAAAGCTGGCACAGCTGTTTTGTGAATATTTCAATATTTGAAATACTTAGTACTATGGGTGAATTTGCAGTTAACTGAAATATATGAGACACCAACACAAGAAGAAATGCATGACTACTTTCAACATTACTGGTGTGTGTAGGGGGTGGGGGGGGGCGGGGGGGGTGTCAATCATGATATCAATATAACCAATCATACACGTGACAAAAACCGAAGGAATGATTGTTTTTCTGGAGAGGCACCTTGCTCGTCTAAATAGATAGTCTTCAATACCATTCCGCCTTGGTGTTTCATATCATTAAACTACTTATTTTGAAACTTAATATTTGGAATCGACACAATTACACCTTCATCTTAACTAAAATACAGTTTCTGTATCTATTGAAAGAGTAAAGAAGGATTTGATTGTTTTGTCAAGATGTATCCTGCTTATCAACCTTACCCACACAAACGATATCTCCGCTCGTGGCTGCCAGTCAGTCTATGGGTCGGTACCAAAGCCAATTAGGGCTTATTACTGCCGATAAGCATGGATGGCACGTGCTACAAACGAACTCCCTGGTGGTGTTGCTGTACAATGTTAGTATCTTATGGTAGACATTATTCTCGTAAATCCTTTGTTTACAATCTGTTACTGTTTCATGTTGAATGACACAGTTGTAATTGTTGACTTATCGTAAAGATAAACATATTTAGAAACAATTAAGCTTGTTTAGAAAATAAAGCAATATGCTTGTCTTCATACAATCAACGATACATCCCTTATACACTTACTAGATTCATGTCAGTGAATTCACTTGAGTACTCCTTAACATCTGATAATGATAATTCAAAGTGGATGATATAATTTTATGGGATCAAGTG
This sequence comes from Ylistrum balloti, assembly GCF_031769215.1. Classification (NCBI taxonomy): domain Eukaryota; kingdom Metazoa; phylum Mollusca; class Bivalvia; order Pectinida; family Pectinidae; genus Ylistrum; species Ylistrum balloti. Next base: position 120,318 of record NW_026782694.1, on the reverse strand, counting down.
GCTGTCAAAAACAAGGACCGGAGAAGTATTATTATCAAGTAATTCCTGACCGTAAAACAATAATACACCTATCCAAGTAGAAAAAAGGTAATCAAATGTTTCTGCAACATAACATTGTTAGATCATAACCACAAATTCTTGTTCGAAAGGATATAAATGCACAGCACGTATTACATAATTATTGTCATTGCTCGAGGTCAATATACATATTTATGAACCAGTGATTATGATATTAACCGCTATTATTCCTTATTTTACATAATAAACTATGATTCATTTTTGGTTTTGAGATTACATAAATAAAGAACCGTTAGCACCAGTCTGTCGATCCCTGATATGCATCATGATGATGCCAGAGTAGATAAACAAGTATCCGACATCCTATACATATGTATAAAATTGTATTTCACGTTTGCCTGTAGTTGCTGGAAAGAGTGCCTCTAATTATAAGTGTTGATTTACAGGCACAGCATGATAAAGCCACCTGGATGTGAACAAATCGAAAATTTAAGAGAGAGGAATCTACTTCATTTCATAAATTTCGCGTTTCATGATTGTTATTTATGAAATTTAAGTCGCATATTGACCACCTGTTTGACTGTTAATAAATTTATATGTGTACTTTTTCCTGATCATAGCATGTTTGTAATGATTAGTAGGTCGGACATTGGTTACTCGCAGATATATGATAATGTCAACAATTTTGATACGTAAATATACTGTCATTGTATGAAAACAATGGTGGGTAATATTTCGGATAGGCCTTGGAAATATTACATTTATACAATTTCTTTGAATGTTTATGATCGAACCAAACATTCTTCCTTTCCTCAACAAAAGACAACACACGCACCATCTAAACATTACAAATATTGTTGAAAGAAAGGTTATGAACGCACTACTGCAAATTATCCTTTTGAAGTGCGTGGCAGGCAAATCCAGAGCGAGTTTTAACAAATACCAAGGGGGCCTTTTGAACAATCAAATGCATTTCACCGTCTTTTATCAAAAGCAAAACTACTTGAAGGACAAACTTCAACTATGAAGATGTTTTCATTCATAAAAAAAAATACATTTTATTGTCTTTGCGTCTCCTCCCTTTTATAACAATGTTGATGTCAAGTGCACATGTTGTAACGGTGTTGATAAAGTGGCACCATGCTATCTTATTAAAAAGTCGGTTTGTAAGAATCATATACGATTACAGAATGTGCTTATAGACACTCATTTGTTAGTAACGTTCTAGTATTCCATGCCACTTCATTCGGAAACATTTAAATTGATTTTGGGTTTTTTTTTAAAAGAATACATTTGAAGATTTTTTTAATGAACCATCAGTCCTTTTTAAAAAAAAAAACAGAGTCCATTATTAAGGGATCCAATTAACCCGAACCTTCCACGATATAACGTCTACCGAAAATATGTGACAGTATAATGGAGTTTACCACAAAATGTCAATATTGGTACATATATTTATCGATAGAAAATATGATGAGTTTAAGGATGACTGGTTTTCATATGTGTGGTAACAAAGATTCCTCCCCATGCCCCACTGGTTCCAACATGGGGAACTTCCTGTTTAACATCTGTTTTCACTTACGGTTTCCTGTAGATAGATTTTTATTGAATTCGTAGATTCTATTTCTCAACAATCTTAACGATTTCATACTATTATGAAAACTTGATACCTAGCAGATATTTCAATAACATGTTTTGTCTTTGTAGGCGTGGTTGACTCAGAGACCATCCGAATGATGAAGATGCCAAGATGTGGAAACTCGGACCAAATGGGTTACTCGGACAAGGCAAGAAAGAAACGATATGCTTTACATGGTGAGTAGTTTACATGTACCCTTTGAAAAAAATGATAAATTTAAAATGAATGAAAACATGACCGCCAAAATTAACAAAGTTGAATCGGAAAACGAACTGAAGAAGAACATGCGAGAGTTTTGATTACTTTTATACCACAACTTGCATTGATGTCAGTTGTTGTGACCATTTTTAAGTAAGTATCCAATGCATGTTTTCTCTAGAAAGGACAATTGAATTAAAACTTGTTTAATTGACGTTATGAACAACAAAATTCACATTTACAATTCTATGTCTTAAGCTAGAAACAGGATAATGACCTGGTAGATGGCCTATGAGCTACACTGTATACATCACTAAAATAGCAGTTTTCTTCTAGCCAGGAGATTGATGATACAATCCTAGTGGTATCACGATTAACGTTCCACACAGTATACAATAGCTAGGCAGAATGTTCATTGTCTGTGTCTATTTGCAGGGAGCAAGTGGTCAAAACATGATATCACATATACGATATCACAATACAGCAAAAAGATTTCTAAACAAGACGTGGACTCAGAGATCAGGAGAGCGTTCGATGTAAGTCACAGGTGTCCGGTAATTGAGACACTTCCGGTGATAAGACCTGTCAGATACGAGTTTTTTGGGGATATGTCATACAGATATATTTTTTCACATAGACGGTAGCATGAAATAATGGAATGTGTTAAATGATTTTGTTGACTTTTATATACATTATACGTGTTTGTTGTAGCAAACGAAATATTTGTGATATTCATAGCTACGATGCTCATGCCTACAATACAAATTAAAGTATTGAAATGACAACAGAAATTCGATTATACCATTATTCTGCAAACTAATGAAAAAATCTGATTTAACGAATTGTGTCTAATTAGTGTTTTATTTCAAATAGATGCTTAAGATAATAAGTGAGAAACATGCTTATGAGTCTATGACGTCTCATCTGTCCTTAACCCATACTGAAATATGCATCAATATTATTTTTTTAATTTGTTTTTTAGGCATGGGAAGGTGTAACGCCTTTGACCTTTACCTGGAAGAAATCAGGAAATGTTGATATTGATATCAAATTTGCCCGTTCATGGCATGGGGATAATAACCCATTCGACGGGAAAGGACAGACATTAGCACATGCCTTCTTTCCCCAATATGGTGGGGACGCCCATTTCGATGAGGATGAACCTTGGACAATCAATGTTTCAGATGGTATGTAAATTCACACTCGTGCCTGTGACACATGAGATAAATTCATGTGATGTTACATACAATAGTACATCTCGATGTAATGTGAATTACAATAAAAGAAGACCAACACAGAAGCATACCTTAGTTTCATATCTGACTGTCTGCTAATGGTTATTTCTGTAGATCTTGAAAAAAAGTCTTAACAGTGATTTTACAATTTTTCATATATATTATATTTACTATTTATTGAGGACAATGATAGTCACTGAAAACATGACAACAAAACGAAAGTGTATCACAATAGATAAGAAAACTATGGTTTAATATATTTCAGGGGTCAATTTCTTTCAAGTTGCCGTCCATGAAATTGGCCATTCCTTGGGTCTTGCCCACTCTGATGTGTATTCAGCCTTAATGGCCCCATTTTATAAAGGTTACCAGAAGCATTTTCGCCTCGGAACTGACGATATCGAAGCTGCACAGGCTTTATACGGTAGGTCTATGTCTGACATTTCTACTACTCGGACCAGAATGTAAATCATGTAGGACTTCATATAGGATTTCCATTTCAGAACTGATTCATGAAAACATAATGAAAAAATAAGACGACGAGAAATGGTTTCTATTTTTTTCGTATAAGTCATTAAAATCTTTTGGGAGCTAATCTCTTATCTGTTAAAGTTAAATTTAATTTACGAAATTGTGCTTATAACCAACAAGCTGGTACAGAGTCCTTAAGTTGATTATATTTATAGATTTGTACTTAAGATTTTCTCGAAATACAATACTACTAAAACATGACATGAAGTTATTACCTCAACAAACGTTTTATGAGGTATTGGGAAAGTCAATGACGTCAGTTCGGATCAATTGTTTATTGCAAATAGCACAACACATGGGTGTTCTTGGCAATTTTGTAAACATCTTGTGTGTGAGGAAAGAGGAAAGCCGAAACATAAAACCAGAGCATATTTGGCCATTCTTGGAAATATGTTTTCAGTCTTTATTTCCTTGGATTAAATAGCCTTGGTTATGTGGTAATAACTAATTAAAACTCATCTGTTTTTTACATACCAGTTAATGTTTTATTAAACAGCGAGAAAATACCGATATGTCATTGAATTCTTATTTCTAAATCAAACCCTAAATCGACAAATTGAAGACAAAATATATGCAAACAAAGACTGACACAGAGACGCTCGAGAAAGTACATGAATTAGATCATAGCTCCGGAAGTGTAAGCGTCTTGTGTTTCAATAGTGACATCCACACACAAGCTTTGTTTAACAATTATAATACGAATTACTATCAGGAAAGAAAACCAATAAAAAGATAAACACATTGAATGATGTAGAACTTTATCTTACTCTTTCAGGTACACCAAACAGCCGACCTAACCCTACTCAGCGACCTCCGACCCGTCGTCCGTATACTCCCGCACCGACTATCCGTCCGACCCGTCGGAGACCCCCCGTTACTACAAGGGCCCCTGTGTATAACATTCCGGAAATCTGCCGAAATCCAACGATAGACGCCATCACACGTACAAAAGATGGTTCTACATATGTTTTCAAAGGTAGACTTTTCACAGAAAATAAAATATTTCCATTTAAAGTCACATACGGATATATATTTGGCATCGTTAATTGAAGTTATTTTCATATATATGTCTTTATGTCACAAACTTTTCTTCAATGAGTTATTTTATTAGTCTGTATTGTTGTAACAAATAATCTATAAGTCATAATTCAAAAAATGCATATGAACTCTTTATCAAATTACGATTCGGAAAAATGACATGTTTGGATATTCTCAGTTTTTATTAATGAAAACTGAATTCTAAACATTTTTGTAATTCTAACGTAGTATATCTCTATTGTTAGGAACTTATCATTATCGACTGAACAAGCTCGGCATAGAAAAAGGATATCCAAGGAAAATATCAACCGATTGGAAAGGTGTTTCCGGTCCCGTCGATGCTGCTTTAACATGGGAAAATGGATATACTTATATCTTCAAGGTATTTTTCAAGGAAAAATTAATTTTGTTTCATCTCAATAATGTTTTAAGATAAAAATAAACATGGTGTCTCAACTGGTATCTTCTACATGAAATGTTTAATAACATTAGTCATAACGAAGAGAACACATGGTAGCATGATCTGTTTTGTTGTGTTTTTCCTCATTGAACATGTTGACACTAATTCAAATGCTGGTGCATTTGAGCTTTTTCCTATTATTTTATTTTTCTGATTTGATCTAAAAAATACTTTTCTGTTTATTTCCAACAGGGAAAATATTACTGGAAATTCGAAAATAGACGACTTATTTATGGGCCCAAGAGAATCGTTTTTGGATTTAGAGGTGTTCCAAATAATCTGGATGCAGCTATGGTGTGGGGTGGTAACGGAAAAACATACTTCTTCAAAGGTAAACATTCAATTGAACTACATAACATATAATCTTTGTTACCTGTTTCCAAGGTTTTAGTTTTATTCTTAATTCATATACTTTAAACTCATAGATTTTCTAGGGGCCCAATTTTCGCTGATATTGTAAAATCACAAATTTCAATAAGACGCGTAATTTGAATTCTTGGATTAAGAGCTCCTACATAATTGACGATAATAAAGCCGATGAAAATGGATGATTTTACGATTTGCGATGTATATTTCCAACACAATAGAGCCTAAGCATGCATATAGGATATGGGAAAATGAAGATGCACATGACTGCATTCACAATGCAATAGAAACGTGCATTGTTTTGAAATGTTGTTTAATAGGAACAAGTGTCAACAAAACATAGTTATATGATGTGAGTTATTTGTTTAAATGTAGATAACAAAATGTTATATTACCGAGACAAATGTGACATTTGTTATTTTCTGCAAAAACTGCAAAAACATTATACTCCTAGAATATATCAGGTATGTAGTAAATATCTTAGCGATGAAACATACTAAACAGTTGGAGTGATAAAACATTTATAAGGCATTGGGAGTCCCATCGGATTCATCAATCATACTCATAATTAACAGTTCATTTTCAAACGAAATGACAGTAACGGTATCAGATGCGACATATAAATAAATGATAATTTCGCAAATATCTGATATGTTCGAACTTACCATAATTAGTCAACGTCCTAATAAACTAATCGATTTAGCACCAAATAGTCTAACATTGGTCTAATTATTCTAATTGATAATTTATAGCATTTTCTTCACAACTATATCTGTGACTATAAAGCGTGAAGTACCACATTAAAGGTATGACATATTTCAACCATGACTCATATTATCAAGGTTCAAGGTTTCCTATGTGAGGAAAATGGCTACTTGCTTTACTAAAGTGTATTTTGGTCAACGAGACAAAACCAACGAGGTTTAATTAAGAGCATAACAAATGAGTTAGACTTTTGATTCATAGAAATTTTTCATATTTCAAATCTTCATATCAAAGAAAAATGTCTACCATATCTAATTCTAACCTTGCTACGATGGAGATAAATCAATATATAAATGCAAAATAGATAGAAATATAAAACAGTTATAAAAATTATATATGAATTGTAATTTGAAAGAAACTCGGTGCGTTAAATACAAATGTGGTAAATAACTGTGCTAAATGTATTTTTTCTGTTTTTCTCAGGAGACCAATACTGGAGGTATTCTGGGAGAAAAATTGATTATGGGTATCCCCGTGCCATCGTTAAATGGCGAGGACTTCCTAGTAAAATACAAGGAGCATTTAAATGGGAAAATGGCAAAACTTATTTTTTCACCGGAAAAAATTACTATCGGTACAACGATCAACTGTTTGCGGTAAGTTTTTATAGACATAATGTTAAATTATATTGATGACAATTAGAATAAGTATATATAAAGTTCCAAAAAAACCCGTTTTTTACGCTGTTAAATGAAATGTTTCCGCCTTGGTCTATTTAGTGTCGTATTTTGTTAATAAACGATTTCATCAACGGGTATTTTTTTCATAAAATTGATAAAATGGACCTGAGTGATATATATCAACTATATCTTTATTTGTGGTATTTCCAAAGTATTCCCAACTTACCATAGGCATCACTTGAAAATGACAGCTATTGCAAGTATAATATATCTAAAACAGGAGTGTGTGATTGCCTTATAAATGCCATATAAATCGTTTTGGTGGTTTAGTCACAATGCACAGCGCAAATTAGATATATAATGTTTAAGAGCTGGATATCAACTACACAGAAATACCAGGTGTGGGTCATATAGACTTTGCACTAGTCTGTCATCTAATTTCCCTCAGCATCGTTTAAACACATGATAAAGAGTCCCACAACATAGGAAATGCCGATTATCTTTGTCTCATACATCAATAACCACATGCAGTGGAGATAACGTAGGATTACATAGGTGAACCAGAATGAGTAATGGGACTTTCCTGTTTTAACCAAAAGTGTCGATAAATGGGGATTCATTATCTTGTACATGTAGTTGATGCACAATCATGGGTCTTCACATGTGGTTCTGGTTATAGGTAAAATTTAGGAAATTAAGGACGGACGTTCTTATCACATCAGCAGGAAAACCACATCATTGCTTAGTGGTTTAAATATGAATACCATTTTTGTTAAACTTGTGAGTCAGAGAGAGTATACTGATTAAAATGACTAACCTGACTTATATTTTGAAAAAGGGAAGTGGAATATGTTTTATCGGGATGTGTGCTAGCCAGTTAGAACGTATAATTTGAATAACATGTGAAAAAACTTTTGCTCGCGCACTTAGTCATCCTTTAGAAAACGTGTGATAAATGACATTTGCACTATTGGATACGGACCATACTATTTAGTATATACATGTATTGTTGTTCACCATTCAAATGAAACCAATTGGAATTTTTTACAAAAAAAACTAATCTGTACTATCTACCTTATTTAAGATGATTCTTGTTTCGGAAGTCTTATGCATTTAGCTTAATAGTTAATTTTTATTTCGATAAAATTATATGTTGTTCAGTTATAAATCTTGTCACTAGCTCAGTTTTATTGGAAGTGTCTTCGTTTAATATATTTCTATCTGTTAAAAATGGGCCTGCAGAGCTATATGTAATATTATACAAATGCCACACATGTTGATAACACGACTTCACACAAATATTAAACATTATATCACTTCAGACAAGATGTATTCTTCCTGTCGCAAAATTAAAATACAAGAAAGCCTTATTTTACATCCGGCTGTTAAGTTAGAGGAAACCAAACAATGATTATTCATTGCTTACATTGCTATGGTCAGGTTACACGACTGTGGTTTCAAGGCTATTACGACTGTTTACTCGAGAGTATGCTAGGGCACGAATATGACGTCAGTGTGAATTGTTAACAGAGTTATCGTACCTTTTATTAACTATTAACTGATACTATGTAGCTTAACATCTTTCAACCGTATGATACAATTATTTATTTGTTGAATTTCCTCTATATCTTGATTTATACAACAAAATATGAATAAAGAAATGTTATTTAATGGAGTATTTCATTTCCGGTATCGAATAAAGTCTCTTCAAGGTAGTGGTACAAAGACGTAGTCAAAACTATTTGTTTGGGTGTAAATTTTATTCAAAATTCAAAGTCATGTGTTTATTGATTCATTAACAAAAGATTGGCATAGAAATAAATTCGGTTGTAATTTTGTTTCAAATTGATAATTTTCGTTTGCCAGGTTGATGCCACATATCCACGACCCATCGCCACCTGGTGGTTAGGATGTCCACAACAAGGAAAAATAACTGACGTTAAAAACCCATACAGTCAAGATCAAAGCTTTCAATCCGAAAATGACAACAAGGATGAACAATGGATCACAATAAAAAGTGAGGACGACATCTTGGATCCAAATAGCGTTGGTAATACTTCAGGCCAAAACTCTGCAAGTTCAAATAATATAAAACCATTAAGTATATTAACAGTCATATTGGTGACAATATTAAACTTGCTGTTATGAAATTTTTTTTTTTAAAAAATCGACAATTATTTACCTCACGTTGGCAATCACAATGACCTCTATGATTTGAGGTCGTGACCAGGTCGTCTCCATGACCGAGCATGCCCCATGTGCGCGATCATCCCAAGGTTGGTGGGGCTAAAATAGCCCAGAATTAATTCGCGGGAGAGAGAACAATCGGTGAAGAAGACGAAATGTATAGAATGGATCCTATCAAATACAAGTCTATGCTGACAACTCGTCTCTTCAAGCACTCCACAGGGGTTTACTACTATACTTGCATGTGTTGCTGCAGGTTCTAAAAGGGTAATAGATCAAGTCTCTGCCAATTCAAGGGATTGATGAATGATGGGATGCAGGCCGTCTCAACTAAATGAAACATGGCTGGAGAGCCGTTCTGCATATTCATCGACAGGGTTATTAATCCTAAAGAAAGCAGAACAACGAATGTGAGGACATGCATCAGTGTGCCATAATACTTTCCTCTTACGAGAAGTGTCAATATATATATATAAATGTATTGTTTCTGAATGTGGTTTTAAACACTTTTTCTGTCAATCATTTGAATTAATACATTGTGAAACAAGTCATGGTGTAAATGAATCGAAACATATTATTAAAGTTGTCGACAAGGTATTTATTTTAAACCATATTAAGAATTTGTTGAATACCCAAGCTCTCATTATAACAAACCAGATGAATGTATGTTGATATATGGGTTAATCGTACTTTCATATTGAAAGTAGGCATTTTTCTGTAAGATCATTATCATTATCAATCGTTAGAGAGGAAAAACCTCTGTTAAAACCTATATTGACAAGAGTACTATGAGTAAAACTGCGTGTAATACAAAATTATAAAATTCTTCATTTTTTCACGGCAGTAAATTCAAACATAAATGTAAATACTTTTTCACGATAATATATTTGTTGAATTCATCTTAAAAATAGAATTCCAGTATAGATACACTTCATTATCATCTTTGTACCCTTATTTCGTCTTAGTATATTTCAATATAAATTAAACAACAAATATGTTATCTATATGTAAAATGAAAATACATAATCAACTGTATAATTGAGTGATTGTCAGCATGAATTCATATATCTTAATTTTGTTCTTTTGCTATTTGTAACAGCTTATCTTTATTTTAACTAAGAAGAAATATCATTATGAAAAAACATCCCCCATCTTAAAACCGTTCAACTAGGTTTTGAAATATATCTTGTTGAATCGAAATAATTTTAATTTAAAATGACAATTGCAGTATTACTGCAGCATTAATGAAACTGACTATAATTGTATGATGGAGTGCATTTAATGAATATTGATGAGTCTATGAAAGACAATTCATAATTAGTTGTAATTTAGAAAGTCGTGGGTAAATGTGACTCAGATGAACACTTAAAGTGTATGTGTGCTCTTGATTTGTTGAAATGTGTACTTTTTATTTTAAAAAATGTGGCTGAACAATGGACGAAATAAAATCTGTACAAGTTTACCTGATAGTGCGTACGATATCCTGATCGTTTTAAAACTTTAAGTTTTTAAAACCAGTAACAGGTGTTTTCGACACCAGTTTGGAAATACGCTCGCTTTCCACATATAAGCCCGGTTGAAATTAAACAAATCTACATAGCCTATTATTTCATGGAGACACCCCTTTATTTGGACTCCGGAAACATTGATAGTATTATTGTTAAAAGTTTAATTGTCAGATACAGAGTGTGAGAAATAAAGACTGCGAGAGAAGCTGATGCGTTGAAAATGTTTGTTGTTGACAAGAAAGAAAAAGTGTGAAATAGAATTAATAAAGTATGAATCGGAATGAAAGAATGGGTATGTCAAATCAAACATTGGAAATCAAAAGAAAAGAACAAAGAGCTGTTTACTATCAGATAAACAATACTGAATACTTGAAGAAGAAAAAGAAAAAATTGTCTTGATACCAGGTTCTGTAATCAATGTTATGATTATGTTTGTTGTGACATTTTGTGAAACTTTGACTAGAATTTGATGTTAAATAGCACCAACGCTAGTGTCTATTGGTTGTGCATGAGAGATATTTAAGAAAAGAATGAAATATACATTCCAGTTTCATATAATGTTTGTAACATATCCTTATCTCAAACATCATCTATTGCTTTGACTATAGGAAACGTCAATGTCAGCCGACTTCTTAACATGTATTTTAAAACCATTTTTAAAAATTGTATGTATTATATTCTTCATCAGATCTTTAGTTTTCTGCTTGAAATAAATTCATTGAAAAGATTGTTATGTTTAACATGCATTCAAAATTTTATTCTCGGGTTCGTGAGAACTAACACTTAAAACAACATATGTGAATACGTGTATAATATCAGTTGAAATAATAATTAATAGAGTTCAGTGATTTTAATTGAAGGCTAGTTGACAACACAATAAAGACATGAAGGGTTTGTTATTTTTAAAATGAATTGAAACAGATAGTCACGACAACTAACTTTTTCATACTGTACGTACTTTTAGCGAAGTTTTGTATTATTCATATCTAAATTGGGGAAAAGACCTTATTTCTATGCTTGTTTTATAAGATGAGCCATTTGAATTCATATATACATAGGCGAAGGTAACTAAATGTCAAATCAATAATATATATACAACACGTGCTGCAACTATGAAATTATTTCAGGCAGATTATTACGTAGTCACAGATTACTAGTGCATAATGCAGTTCAATCATTGATTGTTAATCAATGCATAATGTTTGTGTTTTATTATGTTTTGATTTTTGAATGACAGTTGAAATAAAGAATGATATGGTTGTAAAACAATTCAAAAGAAAAATAAATATTAAGTGAGAAAGCGAGTGAAACTGTGTTTTCTTATATATAAATAATATTGTTTGTGAATAAGTAAATAAACATTGTCAGTGTGCAGGCGCGCTGCCAGTTTTTTTGTACATTTTATAATAAAACTCTTACATAAACTAACCTATGAGTTAGCGTTGTAAACTGCTCGTTTTCAGATTGAATGAAGTTTATATTTTAATTTCTACTTTAACCATAAAACATTTTTGTATTAAACACTATTTTATAATCAGGATATGGATATCTTTTGATCGACAGTAACATAACATCGATGACATAACATGAACAGTTGTTTATTCCTGACACTAGCTGACGTAAGATCCCCAAATGCCCCTTATTTGATTTTTCTTCCAGACATGCACATATAACATATTCCAGACGTTGCTAATCGATATTTTCAAAAGGTCTTCTCCGTGGCGCACACATAATAGTATTCAATACAATTGCTCAAACATACTCTTTATAGGTCCACTATAAACTGCCCTTCATTCAGTGTTAGTAAATCCTCTGCATACGAAATTATAAAAACATGTATATTATGTCTGTTACGTGTATCTGTTTTATGCACAATTACAAATTCCTTGAATATTTGTTTATACTTCATATAGCTAAGCTTTGGATAGCTCTGTTATGATGTGGGGACAATACTTTACGCCAGGATAAGATATCACATAAGGCCAGTACAATGTGTCAATGTTAAAAGAAAATAGCTGACAATTGACAAAACGTCTGCAAAAATTGATTCAATCTATTTCTATATTTAGATCCGTGGCGAAATTTAATAATGTGTAACGAGAGATGTAGTAGTCGGAGCATGATGGCAGATTACGTTTAAACGTTTATCAAACAATTGGTAGAATTATCAAATATCTTGCTAAATTTCAAATACAGTGCGGTATTTAGACAAAAGAATGAATATCACAAGATTATCTTGCTTGTCGAGAATCCATGAATTTCTTTAGTTATAGCATGGTCCTTACATACAGGCTAGCAGTTTCAAATGTATTCGGGCGCGCAGACAAAAATCATCCTATCTATATGATTGTGTATGACAGGCAAGGAATTTACACTTCTTCCTAGGTGGTTTTATTCACTTAGTGTGGATGGCAGAATCGTTTACACAATGCTTTGCTATAATGAATTTGAATTGGCGAATTTTATGCATGACATGTGCTGATAAGATGTATGTTTCCTCAAATTTCGTGACGAGGAAGGGTATATCAAGCACCTACGATAAGAAGACAGATACCAGGTGTGGAAGTAAAAAACTTTTTGACAGCAGAGGTCTCATATTTATGAAAATACAAAACCGATGTATTGTCTTCTAAACGATTATTTTTTTACAACTCTTCAAAAGACACACAAAAAATTGGTGATAGCATTTAATTGTGCTTTGGTTGAAAGTCTTGATTCAATATGCTTGCGTGGTAATGCAGTCGTTACCGAAGCAGCTGTGTGAAACTTATTCTAGACACATTTAATTGTGATTGTTCAGCGAAATGCATTTACTGTTTTTAATACAGCCTCGGATGCTGCCAGAAATCAGGTGATCATTGAAAAATCTTTAACAAATGTTAACATACTATAAAAAATTGAATATACAACATTATCGCCGTCATAGACCACAGATAATTCTGCATGTCTTTGTACTGTATAATGAATAATGCTTGGTGGAGTTTCTGTAGGACCATCGACATTTAATCCATTGCACGGCCTGACATCTCGATGTTTCTGCAGATCGTTTTTTAGAGACACATATTGAATTAGAGAATGGGAATTTTTTCACTTATGACAATGGTAAAGTTTTCTACTTCAGACAATAGGAATTTTTCTACATTGTTTTCGTAACGATCATGTTGAGAAAGGTTCGTGTGCGATACTGAATTCGATCTATTTAATGATCGATAGTATACATGGTAGTTTCGTTATTGTTTACAAGAAGTTGTCAACTGAAGGCCAAACTCGTACCACCAGATCTTAAAAGATGCAGGCTGACAAAAAAAATATGGGGAAGTTTTATCATCACCATAGTGATCTGATTCCGATTTTTTCTATTTCATTTTGTGATATGAAGCTTTGCGTGTTTCATGCTCTTAAGTTTGATTGTTGGTTCCGTTGTTGTATACCTTGTTCTCATTTGAGAATATAACCCTGCTTTCTTAGCATTACATGACAGGTTTCATCAGTGAAGAATAACGCTTACTTTTCCGGAACACCTGGTCTTATTCTCTCGTTGTATTTTTTCAGATGTTAGGTTATGATTATGTTGACATGTTGGGTTTTTCTTCTCATTATTATTATTTAAAAAAAAGTTACGTTGTTGCCTAAAGTAGAATTAACAGACAATGTCCCTGGTGTTATTCACTTTGTACTTTTCGGAGGTGTTTCAGAGATAAGTCATTGGTTGGTGAATAGGTTGCACTTATTTCATCGTTTTTTTAGTATTGTATATTTCTTGTCGATTCTGTATTTACGGGACTATTCAATGAGGAATCAAATCTTCTCATCTCGGGCGTTTTATTTCATTCTTCTAAATATAAACTCTAAAACAAATTGTTATATTTGCGATATATTTTCAAATGAATACATGTATATCTAATGCGTTTCCATAGGTTATATACATAGAAATAAACCTGCTTCTTTGTCTCATTGGTAACCGAAGTTGGCAATTAATTTGATATTTCTCTCTTATCCACAAGCTATAGCGCTCTGCCCACACTTTTAACATCAGATTTCTAAGGCTATAGCGTTTTCACACTTGGATGATCATGTCATTTTGTTACATAGACAAACATATATTACTTTAAGATATCTGTCTGAAAAGGCTTAATCATGATTAAAAACTAGCCTTAAAAACTACAATACCTTAAACTTCCACCACACCTTCAAAAATACGTAATATTTGTACAACATCAATAAATGGTTAGGTAGTGGGTGTATACCTGAAGTGTTTAAAGCAAGGCAGTCCGCTTCCACGAAGCCCATCCTTAAATATGATATGCATATTGATTTGAGCACGCTACAAAAGTATTTCGACACACCTGGTTACATTTCTATAGGAAAAACAATTTTGTTTGTAGCTAATCTTTAAAGTATTTACCTTGATTTTTAATATTTACACATTGTGATTGTAAAGAAAGTATTCAAACTATTCCTTAATGTACTAATTTTACCTCAAGCAAATCCTCCTCCTCTCTCTCTCTCTGTCTCTCTGTCTCCCCCCTCTCTCCCCCCATCCCTTTCTCTCTCTCTCTGTCTGTCTCTCTCTCTCTCTCTCTCTCTCTCTCTCTCTCTCTCTCTCTCTCTCTCTCTCTCTCTCTTTCTCTCCCTCTCTCTCTCTCTCTCTCTCTCTCTCTCTCTCTCTCTCTCTCTCTCTCTCTCTCTCTCTCTCTCTCTCTCTCTCTCTCTCTCTCTCTCTCTCTCTCTCTCTCTCTCTCTCTCTCTCTCTCTCTCCGTGGGGTCTATTCATAAAGCATTTTTCGTCATTTCAATTTCAATCACCTTGTTGTTTAAATCCTGTATGACGCATAATTTCGACTCATCGCAGACCATGGTGGTCTAAGGGAGATAACTTTATTTTACCTCACCAACCTATTTTGTTGACACAAGTTTAGCATATAATACATTTATGTCAAATTTTCACTATCTGCACATATATCCACAAGAATAAATTGACTTCAATTGTTATGATTTCGATCTACATATGTAACATTCAAGATTGCACAAAATACACGCAAGTTTAATACAGATTTAATATTAAAAAACATAAAAATTCCACTCGTCTTGAACACACCATCAAGTGGAGGTTCTCAACGCAAATGTTATAATATCTCAATTTAAATTAATGTATAATATTGCCACTGATTCTATTTCCTGTGTATTTTGTATTTTCTTTCATCCTTTTTATATCCTAATCCAACATTGTGATAAAGGAGTACATATATACCAAAAATTTGTTCCATTTTATTGGTATATGTTTCCTTCAGGGAATGAGACACACACGGTATCTGTAAACACTATTACATAAGTAGATTTAGCAGCCATTGTACCACTACATAGAAACGTTATCACATTTAAATACCTGGACTACCTAACACTTAAGCGTTACCACTGTGACATGTATATATTGCTACATATTTGATCCGGTACAACTCCCAGACATTTCGCCGATATTAGAGTCACAGGCATTTAGATAATACATTGTCATGTGACCGTTAGAGGTTAAAAGGTTGTTGTTATGAAATATCAGGGATGTAGATATACTCGTTAATTTCAGGTGAGTATTTTTTTTATATCTATGGTCATATCATCAATTAGGACATTTTTTTATATTGTTTTAATCAAATATAATGACAGATTAACATTACGAACGTCTGAGATGAATCGTTTTATTCATAGTTAATATTTATCAATAGAAGACGTTCATGACCTTGTTTCAGGTTTGAGCAGGATATGAATTATTTGTCGCCTTCATTATCAAGTGCTAATATACTTACTTTTGAGACAGGTTCCAAGCGAACATTTCTCCATTTAAGAGATAAATTTTCACCTGTGATTTCATAAATATATACAAAATCTGGGCTCGCGTGCAATAAATAACTTAATATAGAATAAATGTATATTACAGCATTTCTAATGAACTACCTAACAAATGTAGAACATTATCGTTAAAAATAGAAAAAATAGTTCATGCGTATGAGGAAGCGAATGTATTCCGGTGTTTTCTTCCGTTCATATCTGTTTGCATTTACCTCTAGTTAGATCCACCAATAAATAATATGAAGATATGTTTAAGCTGATTTTCAAACTTGCACCTATCTTTTCTTAATTTTCTGATAAAAAAATGTTAAAACGACAATATTGTCCTCGTATAATGTATGCCGACTTAAACCTGTAATATTTAGAATACTCGAAAATAGGAAACATGCGGTTAAATTGTCTAAAATTTAAAAAAGAGTTTCTTCCCTTCAAAAGCAATGAAAACAACCAACACTGTGACTGATATGTCAAGATGATCATAACCCAAACTCAAGTTCAGTAAAAAAAAATCAGAAAAATACGAAAAAAGAAAGATTTACATGGAGGCTCTTGGAACAGGGCAAAAAGAATAAGACCAAGTGTTCCGGAAGAGTAAGCTTCTATTTCATAACTGCCATGTAATCTTGTTCAAATAAGTAATGTCTCGTTCCAAAGGATAGTAAAGTAAGCGAAATTTAAATGGCACCACAAGGCAGCGTAATGACAGTAGTAAAAATACCAAATACTTTCGACGCCATATCTATAAATAGACTATTTCCAAATGAGATGGAATGAAACTTCTAAGATCGGTAGTTTTTATCATTTTTTCTCACTGCAGCTTAGGATCTCAGAAACGTCTGAAAATGCCAGCCGAAAGTAAACATCGATCACGTGGTCCAGGTCGATGTCTGTCATTTGTAGTGTTTCTGGTCGCTCTGATTGCAATAGCCGGTTTGGCTGTGTCAATTCTGACGTATATCAAACTGATGAATGATGAGGATAAAGATGATGATGTCGCATCGTCTGCAGTGGGATTGGCAAATGGCGAACAAATAATGACGTCATCATCGGCTGCAGTTGGATTGGCAAATGGCGAACAAATAATGACGTCACCATCGGCTGCAGTTGGATTGGCAAATGGCGAACACATAATGACGTCACCATCGTCAGTCATGCCTGTCCCAGATCCAAGAACCGAAGCCGTAGTTGCATGCTACCCAGAAGAGAACTTCAACCAGGCGCAATGCGAAAAGAACGGGTAAAGGAACTTATCATTTGATGACAGTTGACGAGTATTGATACAAATTTGAACAATAAAATATATTCGTCTTTATATGATGTCATGAATAATCTGTTTTATTCTTCAGCGATTTCGAGCAAATTGAAATGTCGTGAGGTAATCGTTTAATCCTTGGTCTAGTGTTAATTGACTTTGTCTATGAAGACAACTGAACAGTTTCATGTCCATGGCATCAAATTTTTGATGAATACTACATCATATGATATATATTAAAGGATTGTGAATTCTTTCGAAGAAATATATTATTATAAATATCAATATGAACCTAATAAGATGTCGTAGTAGATTATGTTTACCAGTAAGTAATGCCATTCAAACAGGCATAGCCTATCTTTTACCTTTATTATTCTAATTGTCATTTTACGTTTTTACAGGTGCAAATGGTTAGGGTCAAATCATCCTCGTGTCCCGTCATGTGTATTTGAAAATAATGCTGGGTATGTAATTGAGACCAACGATACACAAACCGAGACCGAACGCTCAGCCACCCTTAAAAGAGCAGGACTCACTGAAATGTACGGGATGGAGGTTCGGGAGCAGATCAAGGTTACCGTGGAATCGATTGGCGACCACATGCTACGAATATATGTATGTATAATTGTCTTTCGTATTATATTTTCAAAACAGTTTGATTGTACGTATTGTGAGTTTCTTTGTCTTGAGCAAAAGGGAAGGTCTTTTTCTCGGAAGTTAATGAGCAATGGGAAGGGAATTAAGATGCTTGTTATTGAATCTTGTGTAACCTATTTATCTTCTACAGATGACATTTGTTGTCACGATGCATTAACATGATAAATCTCATCTATATACATTGTATACAAGGAAGCAGTCACTTCCGGTTATTTCTGCGTTTTATATTGCTCTTCATTTTCTCCTTGTGTTAAATTCGCCCTTAAAAAACAAAAAAACACAGATTTCCACTTGAACGTCACACTATTGGCAACATGAAAAAGGGGAAGATAAAGTAAGGAAAAAGCTTTCCTGTTTATATTTCTAGACGTAACAGGCATGCATTATAACAAGAACTATTGACTGGTAGGGTGTAGTTAACATCAAGTTTGTTTATAGCTCTGTTGTGTGATATAGAGTAAGATAGGAGAAAAGTCCTGTTCAATTGGTTGGGTAAATATCGATGTTGTCGGGAACCAATGTTTAATTTACACTTAACAAACACATGTGCATAATTTTGTTGTTCAAGAAACGAACAATGATAATCACTGAGGGTGGGGAAGGGGGATTGAAAAAGTATATGTTACAACTTCAATAGCATTGTCGATTAACTCAGCTAAAGTAACAGCGATATGAGGTATGTCCCTAATGATCAGAAGCGAACGTAGTAGGCTTGAACCTGTTTATCAATGTAAAGTATCATCATTCCGACAAAAATCCGAGAAACAAAACAAAAGCAAAGTAAAAGAAATCTTAAATGAAGTGATAAAGTAATCAGTGCAGAAATTAAAATCGTGATCATGATGTTGATTTCATCTTTTATGCTATATATAGTCACTTTAGATATACTATATGCTGTTTCTTTTTTTAATCATTCTTTTTCTATCATTATTAAAATGGGGGGAACATACGATAAGAATACAGGAATAAAATCGCACGCTTCCCCATTTAACAGAAAAGTAACATCCGTATGCATTGCATAGACAAGTTTGGGAATTTTTTAACCACTTTTCTACATTCTTGTTACAGTTCGCCGCGAATGATTCTTGGGAGATACCCAGTGAAGCTCTTCCTATGAAACGGCCAACCGGTACCAGTACAAACAAACAATATGACGTCAAGTTTGTGACGTCACCAATCTTCGGAGTTGTGGTGACTCGTAAATCCACTGGTGCTGTTGTGTACGTAAACAATACTTTAAAACTTGTTTTAATGATAATTGATATTGCGAAGTAAAGATATTAGAAGGAACCCGACAATTAAATGTTTAATGTGTTACTTTGTAGCTTCGACACGTCCATCCCAGGCCTGATATTTACTGATCAATTTGTACAAATTTCGACTCGTCTTCCATCCGATAATCTTTATGGGTTTGGAGAGCACCAGCACAGGCGCTTTAAGCACGATATGAATTGGAGAACTTGGCCAATTTTCACAAGAGACGTCGCTCCTGTGGTAAGGGATCGAATGTCATTTTCTACACAGTTGGAAACGATATACGATATACGTAGAGAATATTCAACGGTTTTCTGTTAAATTTTTATATATATTTCACGAGTATGACAGAATATTAATCTTTTTCGAGAGTAGGAAGAACAAGTAAATGTATATATTTATAAAACTATCTTGAATGCATGTAAATTTGGCATTAACGCTTTCATTTTTAAATCTTCATGATGTTTAGATACATATATTTCCTAAATATATTGTTGCTATGCAGTTTTCTATGACAATAACTAAATTGGAAAAATATTCAGGTAAGAATGCTGTTTAGCCTTGGCTTAAAAAAATTGATAAATTGCTTTTAATTTTCTCTTGTTTCATCTTATTGTATATGTACATTTGTTTTTATTGAATCCTCTAGAAAATTCAATTAGAAGCAATTAAAACCATCAACTTAAATGACTTTAATCACGTCAATAACTACATTTTTATGCTTTTTTCTCATTTAGGACGAGGGAATAAATATGTACGGAGCCCATCCGGTTTACATGAACCTTGAAAACGACAGCAAGGCTACAATGGTATTCCTGAAGAATAGTCACGGGATGGGTAGGTGACACTCTCGAAATAATTAAGAGTACCCTGTGATACCATGACATACCTTGCATCCTCCTCACTATATCTACTTGTTCACACCAATTAAGTCTTTCTTTCTCGCTGTTTTAAGGTAATGGAAATGACGTAGTGCTCTAGATTTAAGCTAACACTTTCTCATATGACAAAATAGATGATGTGATATCTTGATTTCTATTTAAGTTTTTCGTAGCTATTCTTTATGTCACATGCACTTCTTAAAAATTATCATTTACGATTCATTAACATATAATGAGAAACAGTATAATAATTATACAAATTAAAGGCTCGTCCATAGAGATGGGATCGTTACAAAGCAGTTCACAAATTATAATACGTTGTTATTGTTATTAGCCATAATCTATCTCAATTTCCCTGTAAAGCATACAGTCGGAGATGTCATTCGGTGTGGTAGCTTTTAACTTACAACAATTAACGTATTACTGATACCTAGTAGAGATGCTTGGAGTCGACTAGTCTAAATTCCTTCTACCTGCGGTCTGTAACATTAAATACTATCTATTTGATTACGTTTTATTGTATAACAGATGTAGTGTTGCAGCCTAATCCATTTCCTGCCATAACTTACAAAACTCTGGGTGGGAGTCTTGACTTCTATGTGTTCATGGGACCTTCTCCACAGCAGGCCGTCCAACAGTATACAGAAGTAAGGACTAAGCTTAGTATGTGAAGTTCTCGAAGGATCGCTTCGTATTTTTTTATTATTTTTTTTTTTATTATTTGATTATTTTTATTTTGATTACTTGGATAGAAAAGTTGCGTATCATGTAGGAGATTCGCATTTTCTCTTATATCCTGTATTACAAACGTCTTTAGTAATCAAACTGTATTTTAATTATTTTTTTTTCTACAGCCTTGTTATAATTACATTGTCATCAAATAACGTATCCATCTTCCATTACAGGCTATTGGTAGACCTATGATGCCGCCATATTGGTCATTAGGATTCCATTTATGTAGATGGGGCTACAAAAACCTCACTGAAGTCGAAAATATCGTGGAAAGGAATCTGAGGGCTGGTATTCCTCAGGTATACGATTAAAACTGCACTTAGATATACCTAACACCTGTTGCCAACTACAATGTGGCTTGTAGATCTGTTATTAATCTCAACTCGATTCCTAGTTATCTTTCAATGTTTATAGAAGATATTGTATTGTTGTTAAGAAGATCAATATCAAGGCATTACGTAAGAAACTATTACCGACGACGGGTAACGACTGCGTAGATCGGAGCCATCTTAGAAAACTATCCTCATAACAAGTATCTCGCTATACTCAATATCAGAATGCATAATGTCTATCATGGTGTGCTCTATGTCTACGTACAACTTCCAAGCATAGTATGTAATTGATCCTTTGTGCAGTCATCTGGACAGAATCGGGAAAAAATTCGTGTACATAAGTAAATACCTTTATTTGATTTAAAAAAAAAAGAAATTATTAGTAAAAGTTTTCAACTAAACTAACAACTACAGACTATGTGCTTCCTCTGCATGCCGTTTTTGTGTGACAGACACACAGAAACCGACATACAGAACGAATTATCTAAACTGTCAACTAATGAAACATTGAGTTTATTAACACATATAGGGTCACATGTGAATAGTTTCCTTTCCAATGTGTCTCTCAACCATATAAACTAAAGATATATGAAAAAGCCCTACACTTAAAGACGATGTAAAGATTCAAGCCCAAGAAAATCCAAATTTTCTTTCTTCTTTTTTTCAATACAGGACACTCAATGGGGAGATATTGATTTCATGTACAAGAAATTTGTGTTCACTGTGGACAAGGCAACCTTCAAAGAGCTTCCAGAGTTCGTCGACTATCTTCACTCCATAGGAAAGAAGTATATCGTCATAGTGGTGAGCACTTTTATACTCATTGAAATAATAGATAGCAATATTTGATACCGGTATTTAATTAATGAACGTATGATCTTGATCGTAAGTGTAAAGACAAACTCTAAGTACCCCATATTTTTTATTCAGTTACACATTTGTTATTCACGGTCTCAACATTTTCCTCAAATAATTCGTTTAGTATTGATGAAAATTTACAAACATCTCATCATCTTTAATATCACTTATCGTGTGTGGTTGTTTTGCTGGTCTTCATATCTTATAAAGTATTCATACTTTCGAACAGATGAAAATACCGATTACTTTTATTACGTTCTGTTAATACTTACCTGGATTTACAAAGGTTTACTTGGCGGGTGTTGTCGATATAGCAGAATATGTTTACTCTTCTAGATCACTTGGTCTTATTCTTCTTGTACTTTTTCAAAAGACTCCATTATCTTTCGTTGATATTTTGCCTTAGTGTCATAGAATTTAAGTTGGGATTATGATTACTTTCTGATGTTGGTATTTTCTTGTTGCTTTTTATAGGTAATGATAAGAATCCATTTCTATACATTGGTTGGATAAGTAAAATTTATTATCAATATTTTCGAAAAGGTGAAATGTACAAATTTGATCAATGAATCATTAAAATCATATGTAAAATAGTTTCCTAAAAAGGAAACTAACATATTCTTTTAACATTTATTTAATTTAATCATAATTTTCACAACACAGTTGCAAGTTTTCTAACATTTATTACAAGTGATATAAAAGAGCTTACTTTGATAGGATCCTGGTATAGGAAACAACGATACTATCATCACTGAAGCCGCAAAGAACAGCCCCAGTTACAACATGTATCAGGATGGAAAGGATGCAAATATATATGTCAAAAAGTCTGATGGAGTTCAGGATTTCGAAGGAAAAGTAAGCGAATTATGACTAACGTATACCAATTTGTTGTTATAGGAGAATTCTATTTCAGGATATTCATAAAGATTTCATTATCCTATATTTTCGTGTCTTCTTGCAGAATATAGAAAATACACGGTCAGTGTCTGAAGATATAAGATGCATTTTGTCTTTCTGTCCCGAGCCAACATGTAGCATATATCTTAAGACACTGACAAAGTATTCTGTCTATCCTTCAACATTGACTGAAAATCAGATTATTGAAACTTCAACAGATTTTTGTTTAATCTTTGTTTTCTTGACGTTGGTATTGCGCTGAATTTTGCCTGATGACACACGTCAAAATAATTGTTCCGTGCAAAAGTATAGTTCCAAACGCCAATGAATATGACAGTTGAATTAACCTTGTTCACTACAACATATGAAATCGCTTATTTCAATTGTTTTTATTCTTAAATGTATTTTCAAAGTTATTTCTGAAAGTTATTCTGTCAAAATAAGGCACCCGCTAAAATATAGCACCCATTACTGTCGATTAGGCAGTGTAAAAATGTGCGATCTAAATCAATGATTTTCAGGTTTGGCCAGGCCGTACAGTGTTCCCAGATTTTACAAATCCAAACTGCTCATCTTGGTATGCAAAATGGATACGGTATTTCCGTAATTCCGAAAACGTATCAGTGGACGGACTCTGGATTGTGAGTATAATATAATGTATTATTTCTTAATCTCGTACAGCATTTTTCTTCAAATGAGTATGTTTTCGTTCCAAAATCTGTTTTGGCATTCACAGTTAGTTGACGATATCTTGATTTTTAATTAACCCATTTCATTCTTTATAGCATTAGATTTTGCATATGGCGAACAAATGCATTAATTAGATACCAGTTGCCAAGACTGATTAACATTACTGTAAAATAATATTTTCGTAGGTCTCAATTTTCGCAGTTTTTCAAAAATTCACATTTTTATTGACACATGATCACGTGGATTAATACAGCTAAATATGTCTACGTATACAGATTATGAATTCGAAGATTAAGTGGTCCTACGAAATAAATCAAATTGTATCCCCCCGACAGTTAATGATGGCTTATTTTTTTAAGTATTCTAAGAACATATGAGCTAAGAAAACAATCTTAGAGATAAAGTTGGTCGAAACTAGAAAAAACACTTCTGGATATCTGTAAATGAAAAATTCGTTTGATTCAGAGTTCAACATAACCAGATTAACTGTATAAATATCGTATTTGTAAGCATTTGAATTATGATTATAACTATTAAGGTTATAATTCCAATAACTACCTTAATCATTTATGACGACCTTCCTGTTTATTGATTGATATAAAATATAATGCCATTTCCCGTTCATAACTGTGTTAGAACACATTTGCTTCAAAGCAATACATTGTGTTTTCTATACAGCCAGCTGAAATATGGCACCTCTTCTCCCCATGTTTAACGTGGAGTTAATTTGATTATTATATACATCAAACGAAAATGATTTTCAGTTTACTTTGACAGGATATGAATGAGCCAGCGAGTTTTAGCTTTGATGATCCGAATCTTCCTGAAAGTATGAAATGTCAAAATAACAGCTGGAACAATCCACCATTTATGCCACGTATGTGTACCGTAATTGTTCTATGATAACATGGCGCATTTGAAAAGGGCGCTTCCATTAAGTTATCCCTATGGCGGTTTCTTTAGCTTCGGTTTATTGACAGTAACGTTTATTTTTAATACCAGATTGGATCGTGGTGGCAATCTTAGTACTAACATTCTCTTTCATTCTATTTCACATTTGTCTGAATTGTTATACAGGTCAGAGGGTTCTCCATCCTTCCAATATGATTGTTTTTACTTGTAGCTTGAAACTCATTAAGATGGGTATAGATAAATGTACAAAGTATACACTAACATCGAGTCTTATATTAAGTCCTGTAAGCGTCTTTGAGAGATTTGTTTATGAAGATATACTCATTACCGTTCTGTGACTGAATCTTTTGAACGTTGCTTTCTTTTTTCCCATAACAAATATAGAAGTTCGATTCGTTAATTTGCATAACTTTATATATTAATTTCGATCAGTATACTTTAGATTAATATTTGAGATTGTCAAGTGGTGCGGTAAATACTCGGTATTTTTTAAGTTAAATATCCTAACGATGCATTTTTATGTTTTGTTTTGTTTTGTTTAACTAATTAGTCCAAATTACACCGATAATATTATTATACATATAATTTAAAGTTCATATGAAAATCTGTTGTTTCTTGGAACTCTGTGTTTTATATGGATTTTGATATGTTATCAAGCCTCGAAAAATATGTCCTAATATTCATAAACAAGTTTAAAGTTCTTTCATGATAATTTATAAAAATGACATCATACCGAATGGTTTCTGTTTTGCTTAAAAATGGATCCTGTATTGATTTTTGTCTTTATGTTTTGACATTTCTTTTATCATATCTTACTTTATAGACATTTTACAAGGTGATACCGGTGATCTGTTCAGGAAGACCGTATGTATGGATGCCAAGCAGTACTGGGGAGATCATTATAAAGTCCATAGTTTGTATGGTCACTCTCACGCCATTGCCACGCATGCGTAAGTACAGATAACGGCTGCTTGATATTCATAGTGTATGCTGATTATAAAGGATTGCTGCATGCCTGATTGCACTTAGAGTCTAGAAATTACTATTATATCATAGTAAACTTTAAAAGTCGAAAAATAGCCACTGACAAACAATATCTTAATGTTCAGGCAGGCTTTGAAGTGTATACATAGAGAAATTTAGATATTGAATATTTGCCATAAAGGCATTAAAATAAAACATGTTCCTATTTTAGTACCATCGTCATATTGAAAATAATGTTTCTATATTTTCGTAGCAGCATAAGATTCAGCTAAAATTACAATAGCGATACAATCATTGTTTCACAATGTAGCAAATATATTTTTGTTACAGTGCACTTAAAGAAGTCATGCCGGGAAAGCGTCCTTTCATAGTGACAAGGTCGTCTTTCGCGGGAACCTCTCAATACGCTGCTCACTGGTTGGGAGATAATCAGAGCCAGTGGAGACAACTGCCCTGGTCCATTATCGGTAACGTGTTGACGTCAGAATATGACGTCATTTTTTAAGTTTTAAGTTTAACGATAACAAGGACTTAATTGAAATGTATTAAGAGGTGTATACAGTTTGATACATAAGGATAAGACACGTAATTACATTTTATTTTAAGTAATATGTACATACACTTTTTCTAATGTAGTATTCAGTATTTAAATCTATTTACGTATTTCCATAAAACTTGCAAGATATAATTATCTGATTGTTTTTAACTTGAATTAATTATTGATGGTGAGAAATTAAAAGCATTATGATAATCTTTTATAATGACCTGTAGTAATGACATACAGGGGGAAGATCATATTTATATGATCCTAATGTACTATGTTCTCGAGGCTCAAAAGGACAAAGCCATTTTACAAGTGAAAAGGTTATAATACCTGCAATGGTACCTGCAAATAGGTGCTCTATTCCTACATAAATGTACATCTGAAACTGCACTTATCTTGTGTCATAAGACATTCTATTGTCTTCCAGGAATGCTGGAGTTCAGTATGTTCGGATTCTCAATGGTATGATATTTTTTCAAGAAAAATGATAAATGATAAAGCAATTAGCATTTAATAGATTGACAATAATCTTCAATATTGATTTAGTAGTTTCACATAAATTGGTTTTTTATTGCACAAAATTCAGAGTTATTTAAACTAAAAGGTGTTTCAAGTTCGAAGTATTGTAAAATTGTGATAATCAGTGTTCCAGACATGTTTATTTCCACCAAGAAAGGCCATGTGTATTCATTTTGTACAGACATACATTGGTCCTATGGAAATATAAATACACATCGATAAGACCCAATGAGATATTTATCCAATTTTTGAATTTTGTTTTTATATAATTTGAAGATTTATCAGAAAATAAAACGTACCACGAGCAAAGGTTTTATCATTTCTTTGAAGATTGGTGCTGACATCTGTGGATTTTACTTCAATACAAACTATGAGTTGTGCCTTCGCTGGATGCAAGTTGGGGCTTTTTATCCGTTTGCTCGAAACCACAACGCTCGAAAAGGGGACGACGGCAAATTCTTCCGTGTAAGTTCCTCAAAATGTAATGTTGTTGATGCCTTTTGCTGCGCTTGATATTCTTCCTCGTTCGGATTAACAGTATACATGATTTCATGGTAAGGATGTGAAGAATTCTGAGTCATAAATAATAAAAACATGAAATATTCAAGATTTTCAAATTTGTTGTAGATGAAATTATACAAATTTACTTTTACATCAATATACTTTAACTTCAGGACCAAGACCCTGCCTCGTGGGACGAGGAGTTTGTTGGGATTACACGTCATATCCTGTTGATTCGGTACAAAATGCTGCCGTATTACTACACTCTGTTTCACGAGGCACATTTGCACGGCAAAACTGTTGCCCGTCCACTAATGTTCGAGTAGGTATCACATGGTGGTAGAGGATGATGATGATGATGATGGTGGTGGTGGTGGTGGTGGTGGTGGTGGTGGTGGTGGTGGTGGTGGTGGTGGCGATGATGACGACGACGACGACGACGACGACGATGATGATGATGATGATGATGATGATGATGATGATGATGATAGTGGTGGTGGTGGTGGTAGTGGTGGTAGAGGATGATGATGATGATAATGATGGTGGTGGTGGTGGTGGTGGTGGTGGTGGCGATGATGATGATGATGATGATGATGATGATGATGATGATGATGATGATGATGATGATGATGATGATGATGATGATGATGATGATGAATCGTACTCTTTTTAGATTTCCGGAGGATAAGAATACCTGGAATATTGACAGACAATTCCTCATAGGGCCCGCCTTTATGGTCACTCCAGTGCTTGAAGAGGTATGATCATACTAAAAGATTTTATAGATATTAAAACGCTTACTCCATAACTTCGGGTTTTTCATTAAGAAAAAACAATGTTTAAAAAAGGGGAAATTTACGAAAACGCATACTTTGAAACGTATTACAGAACTTTCCACTATACTTACTCTCCTTTGCTACGACCATAAATGGTAATACAATAAATATTATGAATTTGCAGAATAAAACAACCGTTGACGGCTATTTTCCTAAAGGAAGATGGTTTTCCTATTATGATGTAAGTAAACAAGACCAACCTTACAAACAATAATGAGCAAAGCAAAATGAATTTCTTCGTGAGTTTTAACTGACTTTTTATACCGATCGTTTGTCAGGTACCCTTTGTGGTCAGGTTACGTGGTTCGGATCAGTCCAGAAAATAAAGACGCATATAATCTATCTGATATTTAATATGCGTGGACAGATATTAATTGGTCATTGAACACACACTATATATCTCACAACTGCTATGTTTCTTCAAAATCATCCTAAATATAATATTTTTCATGGATATAAATTTTCTTAAATTATGTTTTTTGGTCTTCCGAATGCAAACTTGTTTTTATTTTATGTAGAATATTCTTAAAAAAGCCATTTTTGAAAATTTCTAATTTAGGGAGAGGAAATACATAACCCAGGCGCCATGAATACTCTCAATGCCCCTCTCAGTGTTATAAACTTACATATGAGAGGAGGGTACATTATACCTATGCAAGAACCAGCTAATTCCACTGTTTACAGGTAGGTCACATTGTAGGATCATAACCTGAGACAATGTTAAGACCACAGCGGCATTCATACAAATGACATCTTTGCAGATGTATGTATTCATGCAAGGTGTGTTTGTATCATATCATCTTTTGTTTTACACCTCTTCTTGTGGAAATAATATGTAGATGACGTTTTAAACTTGCCATGGTGTCATCAATAGAAATTATGCACGCGCTCAACTAAATTTTGACATATTTTTCGATCACTCCAAATCTTCTTCAGCGGCTCCGAATCGCTGACGAGGAACGGCTAAATAATACAATTTAAGTCATTACTTAGTTCTAAGTGTATCTGATAATCAATTTGCATCAAACAGTGGTACCCATTTGCATGTCTTTTGTGAATTTTCAAAAATTAAGGCATTTAACACACCGACTAGAACGAAGCAATTGTATGAAGTTTAATGTATATTATTTGTCTATACTTTAACGTTTATCATGAAAGATGCAATGGTGTAGCATAAAACGTATGGTTAATTCTCGTGTTGATCCTTTTGTTACATACAGTTCAAGTTAGCACAACAGATACGATAAAAGTTGATAGTAGAATTCTATTTTTTTTTAAATTGTTTAAAAAATATTTACTCTAAGGACAGTTATTTGACAGAGAAGCTAATCTATATAAAAAAATAGATAAAACTATCAAGAAATAAATTGTCCATATCAGTTTAAACAACAAGAAACCCTCGGGTCATTCAGATTGGTAGAACGTAGAAATGGGTGTCATAACAATTACACTCTCACCAACATTTCATTTTACCGACATAGATAGGATAAAAGCACTTAATTATTCTAATCTCAATCAGAGTGCATTTCTTCTTATAAAATGCTTGAAAAGATCGTGTTTTTATTAATTTATCCATTTTTCAGTCGAAAACGTGACTTTGGTTTAGCTGTTAATTTCGATGAAAGTTTCCGTGCTGATGGACATCTGTTTTGGGACGACGGAGAATCGGAAGGTAGATAATTTCTCTCAAAATCTTAGCTAAAAATGCCACAGAGAAGAGTTAATGTTGTTCTCTTATATGTTTAAGTTTTCAGTTTACTTTCTTAATTCGATTATTTAAGTGAATAATAGTTTTGATGGCATTTATTGGTACTATTTGTTTAAAGTTGAAACTAATTCAATACTCGTGTTACATTTGATGACTGATATACTTTTCCTTGGTGTTTTACAGATACGTTTGGAAGTAATGAATATCTTTTGGTACATTTCAACGCAACGAAGGTATTTTTTTTTTTCAAAAATATCTTCTTTTCAACTTCTTTTTATATTTTATGTTCACGTTAATTTCAAAGCATATATTACTATAACATCTAATGACCTGACTGTAAAAAACTGTAAATATAATATGAAAACATAAACCGTTTTATTGAACATGTAGGGAGAACGCCTTGACATAACTGTGATACATGATGGGTATGCAGAAGCTCGCTCACTTAAAATTGGTATGATAGAACTGTTCGGATTTATATCTTTTCCTGGAGAGCTATACATCGACGGGAAAAGACTTCCAGCCAATCAGATCAGGTTTAAGTATCACGTAAGTAAAGTTTCTTTTTGATTTGAATATGCTATCATAAGCGTACAATCTATAAATATATATATATATATATTTTTTTTTTTTTTTTTTTTTTTGCTTAGAAAAGCAAGTCTAGTACAACTTATTAACATGTTACAATTTGTCCATACATTTGCTGACCTAATAATGGTTTGAGAGAAACTAATACGTTTGTAAAATTGGACCACTAACTTAAGATTTAATTGAATATTAACCTGAGATAATGTATCGAGATTTTACGGTAAAACGTAAAGAATAATATCGAGAATACTTTAAATATTCATATAGCTGGAGATTTGACTGTATACACATATAAAAGAGGGGCATGCAACTGCGGGGATCATCAGATATTCTAATTACAGAAACAAATTTAGATATGATTTCAAGTTTTGTTTCTGATGATTATAGATACTTAGGAAACATAATTCGCTCTGGTATATTGAATTATTACAGAAGAAAATATTCATTGAAAACGTCATTTTTTCATTTGAATATAGAAATCGTAAATCTATTTCATACCGATGGAAATAGAATTTATGTCGTAATTGTTATATATCTACAATTAAAAAAAATAATAATCGAAAAATGGCGTTATGCTTTATTGAATACGCCAGAATACATTCTTTTGAGTTAAATGAAACGTTATGCCTCGCAAATCGCACACATTCCATTTACAGGTGAAACAATCCTCTGTTTTTCAGTATTGAAGTTCTGTAATTCATTTCTCAAAATTTGTATTTCAATGACTGATCATGATTCCTTTTTATTATTTTTTTAATTATTCTACCCGCTTGATATTTGTAGGTTGTCCAGATCGTTGATCTCAACATCCCTATCGCACAGAATCATACATTGACATGGACAGTCTATTAATGAACGGTTGCTATAGATCATTCTATAGTTAATTGTAGAATGGTGTCATTTATCCTGAATTATGTATATATTTAGATAAAGGTATCGCTACAAACACTTGTGTCCAGTATAAAAATCACAGGAATATTATACATATCCTGAATGACTTATGTTTCTTTCAATGAAATTCTTCCTGCGAATGTAACAGTGTTAAAGTCAAAGTATTTATGTGTGCATTAATAGTATCAAACCATGCTTGTGGAACTTAGTCCTTTGTATGTGGAAAAATGACATGGCTATACATATATCATGGATACATTTCTTATAGTGACTATTTCACCCAGGGGAAATAACTCTTTCTGTCATGTAGAGGAAGGCGAAATGTCTGCATGTCTCTGTTCTCTTACCTTACGTTTGCTTTCACCTAGTAATATTCTCATTTGTGTAATAGTCATTTAATTGTAAAATATGTTCTTTTTATTGTATTGGGTTTGGAATAAAGTTTTTCATTTGCTTTAGGGCTGGTGTTTTGTTTTGTTTTTTTTTTTGTTTTTTTTTTTTTTTTTTTTTCTATCTCTCTTTTTTGTATTCGTTAAAAAACAACAAGAAACTTAATCATTATCAAAACTCAAATGCAATAAAACGAATGCAAAATATCAATAACAGAAAGATTTACACGGGTACTCCGGAGAAAGTTCAAGGAGAATAAAACCAGGTGTTCTGGAATAGTAAGCGTCTTCTGTCTCATCGACGACAACCGCCATCTAAACCCTGGCACAGATTATACTCTAGTTTTAAATTCTCACCCAAGTTATTTCATTACCCACTCATATAAACGTATACAGTAATAAAGACACTTATAACAAATCTATATTTTGACTGATGGTAATGTATATGTAATTGAAATATGTTTTTGTATATCAATGTTTATTGTAAGTTGCATGGAAACCAAATATAAGAAAGCGCTTAAAGTCTATACCTATGCATTGTTATCTACTTTCGATTTGGGTAAGGTTAACCTTGTTATCATTACTTTTTGTAGAAAATGAAAGTAATTGAAGATATAACCACATATATGTTTGTTTATATGTAAAGTTACTGATAAACCTACATCTGTAAATAGAAACCAATTAACTAAATCAATTAGACCACATTCATAATTCAACAAACATCTGGTGCTATTAAATATGTCCTCGCATTGTGCGCATCAACAGAGCAATATATATTTATACGTTGCATTCAATATAGACTGTGCAATCTATTCGTCGTGGGATTTGTATTACATTTAAGCAGAGAAATGACGGTGCATACAATGAAATAAGTTGAAGTTTGGCGAAAAATAAAGACTTTGTAAATACTAGCATGATACTTTCAGTTCAATTAAAGAGATTTATTCAATTTTAATTTTGACGCAGCATCATTCTTCAATGAAAATAATGCTTATGACGTCACGTCACACCCAGGTCATTATCACAATTGATTCCGGGTCCTTTTAAAGTCAGCAGATCTTCAGTATAGTACAGTGGTGGGGAGTTGAATATTTGTTTCATTGTCTTGTCGATTTAGATTCCATTGCACTCATTTTAGTATAGTACTATGCCAACACTCCAATATTATTCGCGTTGAGAAATCGACATTGTATGATGTATTCTGGTATAATTTGGTTATATGAAAATAAGCAAAATTGTTAATAATATATATATATTGATTTTATTTCAAAATCTGAGAAGATTAGGTAAGTATGGTATAGATAGTAGGTATTGTTCAGAATGAAAGTAATGACCCTATGAAATACGGCTCCACTCTTTGTAGCAATTCTTGATAATGTGTACACATTGCTTTAAAACCTCTCCTCATAAAGTTCTTTGTTAGAAGATAAGATATTTACTGGGGCACGTTTTAGTATCTACAGTAAACATCAAGTTCTTTCATAATGGCATGTTATATCTTAGTATGTGGTCTATTCAACAGTGTATGTTATTGTACAAACAAAGTTTGAAATATGTGCTGCGTGTAAATGTCTTGAGTTCAAGGTCGTTGAGTGAAGGTATTTAGATCTAGAATTTTGCAAATGATATGATTTGAAAGAAATGAATTTTGCATTTTTGTGACAAACGAATCATGACGAAATACATATGTAACGTCAAGTTATTTGGTATCATAATGATATATTTTCAGAAATATGAATGGCGAATGAGACAACCATGACTGTTGGTGTTTCCATTTTAATTGTATTTCTGGGATAAACGATAGTTTTTATTTACTTAATCAAAATGAGAGCAGAAGTACCGAAGAGAAATAAAAAACAAATAAATTCTGGTAACTATCACAAACGGGAAAAAAATGAACTGAATATGAAAGCGGGTGTTCCAAAGAGTGTTTCTTGCTCAAAATATGGTACCGTTCTATCGAATCATTGTAAAAACTTCATATGATATTTTGTCATGAGATAAATATTTCTCAAAATAATTATATATGTTCTCTTCTTAAAGAATAAGACCATTTTAAAGTATAATTGCACATATTGACAACCTTGCAACGATATCAACTATCTGAATGAAACGTGTAAAGTTGTTTATGAGCAGTGTAGAATATGACATAAAACAACACAGGAATATACTTTGTATTAATGTGGTGTCAGGTCGGCGTTTCATAAATAGCTATACAGTGATTATATATCTATAAATATTGTAGAGAAGCAATTCGTCATTTCGTCAGAAGATCGCCAACGTGATGTGACGATGGTTGTTATGATATCTTTATGGCGCATACTTATCACCCGTATGATAAACAAGTCTTCAAACTCGTGATGGTATCTGTTCCAACGACTACATTAAAACAAACAAATCAAAGGCCACGCCTTCTACGTTCAAGGACTATGTAGTACTAATAGTAATTTGAAAAGTAATACACTCTCATATCTTTCCTTTGTTGCACGCTAGACATATTGATACAGCCATATTTTATTTCAGCATCGATGTAGTGCTTTTGATCCTAGTAAATAAACTATTAAGCTAACAATGCTTAGCTTAATGACCAAAGGTCAAAGGTAACAGTCGGCTTTGCTTCAGCTGTTATAACCGTCATTAAATGATCATAAAAGCCGTTCTCATAGGGCAATGTCTATATATCGTGAATCGTTCAGTTCAGACTTGCTAAAGTCCACTTATAATCAATTAATTTGTTGTCGATATTCCTATATTGTGTTTCGATGGAAATGTCTTTTTTAGTTTGTCAATGAACACACCTCGTTTTGCATTTGTGAATCTAAATGCATAATTTAGGTAATCTTGATTTATAATAATGAGTAATGAATATAAAGAATGTTTTTCATATTGTTGTTGTCATTGTCAAAATTTGGAATGCTGCATTGTCTTAAAATTCAACAATATTTATATTTTTAAGATTAGGACAAAGGAAATGCATTGCAGGTAATAATTAATTAGAGAAATACTATTAATGAAGGTTATCGGCATAGTTTTTAACTATATGTTTTTTCATCCCCACGAATGAGCTAATGAGAGAAAGGTTATTTCAAAAGCGAAAGTATTTTTTCGGAATGATATATGTGGAAAATTTCGCAAATGAATCTACTTTTGTTGAAATTTTAAAATCACACAAAGATAGATGAAACAAAAGGATCGCATAAAATATGTTAAATTTCTAGTAATTTAGTTGATAATTAGCATATGTGATGGGGAAATGTTGGAAAAAGAAAATGTATATTGGACACAGGTTTTCAGACCATTGATGACACCAGATGTGGCCATGTGTTTACAAAGCGAGGACAGTAACATAACGTTGGGTTTAGTGCTGAACACTATTATTGATCATCGTGTAGGATAATTGACATCAATTTTCTGTGACAGGTGTACTTAGTCAGGCAGGTATTTTCTTACCACATATCGCGTGTATATATAAAATTGCTCCTTCATCACCTTGTCACCTTTAATATATACTATTCATCTTTGGTCTTGCCCTTGTAACAAACACACTGCTGAATCAATATCAATACAGACGAACTCATTCATCATCTGACTAAACATCTATTCTTTGAAAATTGGCTGTATTCTCAGTCACATCATTTGTTGTAACCATTCAATGACCAAACATGTCATCTGCAGAAAAAATGGGACAGTAATTCAGACACAAGGGCTAATATACGTTCTTTCCAAATTATATATCGTATCTATTTTGTACCTTGTTTATCTAAATCTTTTGTCCGAAATAATCATAATGTGTTGTGTTTACTATCCACGTGTCAGTAAAATATGTTTTATTATCCCTTTTCTTGGACGATCGATGACCTGAGGTCAGTCAATCTGATTGCTGATAAAACAAACTAACGTGCAAACGCACAGTTAGGCGTTGGTTTTGTATACAAATCTTTCTGTTATTTACAACAGTACACAATGTCACTTTATTTCCTTATGTATATGTAGTTTACAGTAAAGGACACTCCCTTTGGTGTTTGAAGTTCATGTTTCATCCTACTTAGTAAGGACGTGCTAGGGAATATAACATTATTTCCCGATACTATTATCTTATATCATTTCAGCTGTGATGTTTGCATTCATGATAAAATCATTATTTGCCCCTTTGATGATACTTTAAATTTAAATCTTATCACAAATATTGAGTTTTAAATCGAACTTATTTTCTTTTTTAATATAAGTTCAATCAAACAATCAATTCAATTTAGCTACAAATGTACAAAGTAAAATAGACACTAGCCATTTGACAATCATGTGAAATTTCTCATATGTATGGTCTGTAAGTGAAATAGCATCAAAGCATTCATTGTGACGTCATTTCTTAACGGAAAAGATAAACAGATTGTGTTTTCAGTCAAAAAGGAATTGCAATTTACATTATATCCTGCCTTGGTTAATATATATATTGGAAGAATTGCACAATTGCTAGAGCCATATATATCCCTGATGAAAAGCCGTCGGTCACAGCATGTTTTCCTTGCTGATAACTCATTGAGAATATCTCCTATTTATTTATAGACACACAGCCAATAATAAAGAAGTGAACTTATAAGGTATAAATAGAGATCATTCTGTACCAATAAACATGACCGGTCCGTTACGTTGCCACTGGTCAGCGGGTTATAACGAGGTTTTTAAATGCTTATATCACATCAGAGAAGCCAAGAATGTCAGATTCTCCAGGCCAAAATCAATAACAGATTAGCCCATATTCTCTAAGGGGAGGGATTGGCACCTTACCGAGAATGAAAAATCATCCGAACGGCTTAAGATGTTAAGTAGGATTTCTCCCTTATCATATGTCAAGTAAAGTTATATTAATTTCATTTATAAGAAAGATTCACACTGTATCCAATCAAAACAAATATATTTTCGTTAAAACTTGAAAAGTAACAGAAAAGAAAATAATGTGGTAGAAGATGACGCCCTTGTACGCTAAAAACGTCACCACTTAATCATCGGATCGCGTCATCATTTACGTCATTACGGTACTTTGTGTTCGCCGTTTCTACTATGATAAAGTAAACAGTGTGAGATGAAATATTTGATGAAGACAAAGAAAACACAACAAAGGAGACAACATATATAGCTTCATGTTTGTCATAAAATGGCTACAGTTGTGATTGTTTGTCATATAAAAAAATCATCGGAAATTATATTCTATTTGTCATTTCTGTTTAAGCTCATTTCGATGTTCTGTTATTTCTTCCTTTTCGCCTAAACCTGAGCTTTAACATGGCTGTAACGAGTTATGCTTATTAGTTTAATATCCATTGTAATAACTCAGGGGAACACGATGTGGTCCTATTGTCTTCCCCACGGGGCAACCACTGAAGCATATTGTACCTGATACCATTTCCTAAGAGTCATTGAAAGCAAACAAAAAATATTTTTCCTTCAATATGTTTACTAATATTGAGAAATTCTATTTCTTTGTGCAGTATGAAGCTGAATGTGTCTGTGCTCTTTGGTTTGCCTGTTGGTTATACCTTGGTAAAACTAGTATACCTTGTTCTTATTTCAGAACGTGACATTATTTATGTATTAGATTTGAAGACAAGAAGCAACTGAGCTCTGAAACCGAGAAATAGTTAATAAAGTTTACGTATTTCATTACAAAACATTTTTCATTATTCTGAAAACAACAAATGCAATGCCAAAATTTCAATGGAATCATAATCCAAATTCAAACTCAATAAAACTATGGCAATATATGGAAAAAATACAGACACTCGTGAAAAGTACCAAGAGAATAAGACCAGGCATTCCGATATAGTAAGCGTCCACTGCTTCATCGACGAAACCCGCCATCTTGGTCAATCCAGGTAAGGCTTAATCCCAAATGAGAATACGGTTAACAACGCAACCAATATCAACAAATAAATAAGTCGTTAAGAATTAGGATTCTTATTTTCATTCTTATTCGACGCACATGCTGTGGTGATATCATTACAACCATTACAATGACAACAAGATACAACGCGAAATTTCAAAACACATTACGAATAAAAGTCTAAAATCAATGAAAAAGTAAAAAAAATAACAGGACCAGGTGTTCCGGAATGCTAAGCGTTTTCTGCTTTATCGAGTACACTAGTCACGTAGATCTGTGGGATTCTAACTAGTGTCACTAGATTAAGGTAAACAAAAAATAAACTAGCATCGAGCATATCAAAAATGTTGCATTAGAAAAAGAAATGTTTTAAACAATTACATAGATTATGAGTACTACTTTAGGGTGTTCATAAAAATGTACCTACCCAACATGTGACATTTTGTTTCGATTGAATCGTAAAAAAATATTCATTCTTTGCTTAATTGGCATACAATACAAAAATAATTAAATGAATATAATATGAATACATAAACACAAGGAAAAATTAAGGATAGACAATCTCATAAACATATTGGATGGTAATGATATAGTCTTTCTTTTGAATATTTAGCTTGCTTATTTCAATACGGTAAAGAAACTGCAGTTATGACCCTGGTGTTAGCGTTTTTAAAATTCGAATTATATTTTGAATTTTGAGTAAGCAACACCATGGAATAAACTCTAAAGTGAATACTGGTGACAAATCAAACGATTAAAATCCTGTCGTAAAAATCCAGGCAAATCCATTTAATGTCAATCCCTCAAAATATTTACCGAGAAAGTACCACTGATAACATAGATTAATAAAATGCTTAAATGTATTTGCGTAAAGCTACAAAACAAACCCCATATTCTTTTGAAAAAGAAGCAAACTATATTAAGACTAGACGAAATAAAAATACAACCGTGACCAATATAGTTCTATTTTTAGATGTAAGAGCCTCTCTTCCTTCGTCACAAATCAATGTATTGCCTGCTATAAGTAGTTTGTAGAGTCGCGATAAGAATTCGGATACATAAGTACATTATTCATTGAACACATATCGAGAAATTTCAAAAGGAGTTCATATATATTAAAAAATTGCAAAGTTAAATATTTAAACACGATATTGAAGAATTTTGGTTTATAAGCAGCCACTGTCATAATCCATGGGATTTTCCAGGGCTGCAAACCCTGGTGTTCCTGGGAAAACAGAATCAATATTATTTTTACTTTCAACTACATTGATTGACCAAATGGGAATATTATAACTTTATTAATCACTCTCGTTAAAATCAATACTTGTTCCCCTTAAAGATCTGAAGATATATTTCATTATATGCCTATTGTGCTCCCTCACCCCCCTCCCCAGCGTGCCATATAGTTAGACCAGGGCTTAGATTTACTTTGCCGTTAAGTATGCGACGTACCTGTTAGGCCTCAAGGTGTGGACGAAAGCCGAGATAACGAGTCACGTGACACTCCGCCGACTCCGAATCGATTTCATCTGACTGTGATGCGTGGATATATAGACCCCGGTCTGTCGTATGTTTACATCGTGTTGTGATATCCTCTGGTGGTTTAAATATTATCTTATCTGTCATGTTCCGAGGATAGGGTGCTAAAACCAATATCCATGTTTAGGCCTGTACTCTCACTAGGAACTTGGCATACACTCATAGCATCGTTAGCTAACTCTGTCGTGTATGCCTTCGCTGTCAGGAGTATGCAGACAATACATATTTTATGCAACATAAACTGCCATCAATATATATACCAACATTTGTGACAGGAGAAATTCTTAGAATGTTTTTGTGATCGAATTCTAACGAAATTCGGATACATTCATAATGTTCATTTTTTTAGCCTGATGTGAATTTTTGGAGTAAATATATTTCTACAATGACGGATTAAGCATATATAAGCTTCATGGTTCGCAGACAAATAGTGTGATACGCATAGCTACCTACATAGTGTTAAGAGACAAGCCTTGCATACTAAATTCGACAAAATGTTTAGCTCTTTAAAGGTAAGAGCTAAAATAACGGAGAAAGATCCCGTGTTCAAAGTTCGTTATATTGGATGTACAGAAACATTCGTGGCTACAGGAAAGGGCTGTACCAATATCCCCGTCCAAAAATTATGGGATAACGCCGGAGAGGAAAAAACTCTTAAACGTACCACAGTTCAGATTAATACCAACGGTATACTCATGGCGGATATGGAGAAAAAGGGGAAAAGTGCACAGGACAAATTATTTAACATAGAGAATATTTCATTCTGCAACGCTGACTGCATTCTGAACGAGAGAATTTTTACTTGGATTTGTAAAGATGAATCATCGCCCAGCCTCATCTGTCATGCAGTCTTGTGTAGCAGTAAAGAAAAAGCGAAAGCAATGGCGTTGGTTTTGTCACGTGCATTTCAGATTGCTTATAAGGAGTGGCAGATGAGTAAAACTAAAGTAACGAGAGAAAGCAGGAAACAACAGACCAAGGACATCGAAAAAGCTGCAGAATCTTCCATTCCAAAAAGGCAGTATAAAAACCACAATGCTGCAGATTTGAATCATACAACAGTCATACGTACCAAAAGTGCTGCAAGTTCAAACGGTTCAACCGGAAGTTCAGACACAAGGAGGGACTCCGAATGCCAAACTGAACAGGCATCCGTAAGTGAGTATCTTAACACTAACAATGAATCCTTATATGAGGTTCCGAAAGATCTCATAGACAGATCAGATTCAATAGAATCGAATGGACCTTTTTCCGGAAGTGCGGCCATTTTGGATCCAGATGTTGAAAACGAACTTTCGAAAGATATTTCTGTTCAAGCAATTATTGATGGGGATGAAACAGACTCAGTTTCTAGTGGCAGTAAATAAGTGAGGATGTGCATGTGCAAAACAAGTTTCATATCAAAATGATGTAAGTAATTAGTATGTTGAAATGTTATTATATTGATTATAAATTCACGCTGTGTCCACATTGTATTGTAGGTCAGTGGTTCGCATTTTTTATGGATGATGTGTGACATCTTAAGAATATAAATTGAATAAACTAGAAGCAGAAAGTGAACCGATTTCCTTGTTTTTATTTGAGAGAGAGAGAGAGAGAGAGAGAGAGAGAGAGAGAGAGAGAGAGAGAGAGAGAGAGAGAGAGAGAGAGGGAGAGAGAGAGAAAAGAGACGCACACCCTAACCTTCTTACTGTGATGAAATATGTAGTTGAACAACTGATAGCACACAGTATATAACAACATTATAAAAATGAACTGTGTTACATATCTCTTTATCACAGCAGTACTACCGATAAAATATTATGTTTAGCAATATTGATTGAAAGTACTGAAAACCAAACACTGAAACTTTTAACATCAGATATAGTAGAATATTACTATGATTAAAACTGCATCACACAGCTGTTCCGTCCTTCAAGGACTCATTAGCGATGCAAAAGACCTTACATAATATTTAATCAGATCTGATAAAGTGTTTAAGACACTTAAATTCCAACTTATTTAATCAAGCATTTATCGATACTAATCAATAATCGATGATAATGTGTTATTAAGTTGAGCATATCCATACAGGAGAATTCATCCATCCATAGATGTTGACAGACAACGTCATTCATAAATAACGCATGCTGTCCAAAGCACGCTGTCACTCCGTCCAAGGTTGACTATGGGAAACCAACAATAACACGGACAATGCATTGTGTTCCCCTCGAATGACACGGACACACTCCACAGTGTTTATAGCTCAAATAGACTTGCACATGTCCCTTGTAAAGTCGAACCCTTTGGGCTTTTGGGAATGTCATTTTCCAGAACAAGATCCTATCTCTGTTATCTAGTCTGTATATCCTTTGCTATTTGGAAATTAGGGGAGGGAGACAAATATTGCACGGAAAGTATCGTGAAAATGAATCTTAACAGGTACGTTCAAATGAATGATGTCAATAGTTAAAACTTGTGTCATCAAATTTCATCGATTTCAGAATAAAAGACCTATGTGCATGACATAAAAAAATATAAATAAAAATAAATATTGTTTTATATGTATTATTAGGAATCAAAACACATTTTATGCAGATTGAATGAAACACCAGATAGAAAGATTTACCAAAATGTTTAGAGCAAACGATGGTAGCAAATTCGGCATCACCACAATTGGTCCTTTCTTGGAAAAAAAAACAGCATGACTTATGTTTGCTCTTAAAACCAGTTAGGTTAGGTGAAAATAAAACGAGGATTCGACAAACACATATATTCAAATAAAAAAATTTAATGGCTTACAGCAATTCTTTTTAAAATTACGACCCACAGATAAACTACGCATTTATCACACACAGTTAACACAATAGGCGAGATAAGCAGAACAGAAGAATTCCCCGGATAAGGTATGTTTTAAGTGTTTCATTTACCAGCATCCCTATACAACGATAAACACAACATTTACACGAGATTACACAACACCTTGTCTAACGTCTACCTCTGGCAAGTATCAAAATACAGGTAATGAATATTCTACATTGTTCATCGTTGCCTCGAGAACGCTGTAATGTATATGTACAATGTAGATTTCAAAATAGCCTCGAGGGTTTGATTGTGTTAGCAGGTACAGCTGATGATTTACGAGGCTGATATGGAATGTCGAATTTTATTTTGGCAAAATTAACTTACCTGTATAACTCAATTTAGCATATGTTCTTTCTATCTTGGACATCTGGTATTGTTCTAGTACTTTCTCATGAGTTTACGTGTAAATCGATCTTTTGTTCATATTTGCCTTAGTTGTGTTGCATTTGAGTTTAGATTTAATCATGTTGACGTGTTGATAATTTGTTGATTTTTTTATGTTATATGTGTCCTGTATGACAGATTTATAACACTGGCTATGATCTTATATAATTAGATGTTATTAAGAGAGTACAAAAGACACACATTTATATCAAAATAAAAAAGAGCTACACAATAAACTAAACTACAATTCACAGCTGTTTTGTTTTTCTTAGAACCGTTAGTAATGCTACATCATACAGCTGTTTTGTCCTTTGAGGACTCGTTAGTAATGCTACATCATATAGCTGTTTTGTCCTTTGAGGACTCGTTAGTAATGCTACATCATATAGCTGTTTTGTCCTTTGAGGACTCTTTAGTAATGCTACATCATATAGCTATTTTGTCCTTTGAGGACTCGGCAGTAATGCTACATCATATAGCTATTTTGTCCTTTGAGGACTCGCCAGTGATGCTACATCATACAGCTGTTTCGTCCTTATAGGACTCGTCAGTGATACTACATCATACAGCTGTTTTGTCCTTTGACTGTTTTCTACATCATACAGTCCTTTAGAGTCAGTAATGCTACATCATACAGCTGTTTCGTCCTTATAGGACTCGTCAGTGATACTACATCATACAGCTGTTTTGTCCTTTGAGGACTCGTCAGTAATGCTACATCATACAGCTGTTTTGTCCTTTGAGGACTCGTCAGTAATGCTACATCATACAGCTGTTTCGTCCTTATAGATGAAACCATTTTTTTTCATTACTTTGTTTTTGTAGTTCCAAATTATCTGACTAACACCTTAAGCAGTGTTTAGTGGTGTACGGCAAGACCTCGTGATAGGCCTTGCAGTCTTGGACTGACACTACTACACATAGCTGTCATTTAAAAGGTAATGATGGACCCTACAGGTATTAAAATCACAGGTGAGATAGGAAAGTTAATTAGAAATCTGACATTAACTGATGAGTAAGGTCGCTCGATGGATTAAACACACAGTAATGTACGCCCACAAGCCTGAAGTCCTAGACACAGGCTCGTGTAATAACGGACACTGTATGCATTTCCATAGTGGTATTTTAATCCAAGAAGAAGATTTTTATTTGAGAAATATAATCGAAACTTAATTTCTGAGTAACCTTAGTTGTTGTTGATGATGATGATGATGATGATGATGATGATGATGATGATGATGATGATATTGTCGTTGTTGGCGTTTGTTTATCAAGATATACATTATAAGAATGCCGTTTACATTTCACTGAGGTACTTATTTTAACGAAAAAGTTTGGGAACAGATACATCTAATTTCGATTGATACTACCCACGAATTAGAAAACAATATGGTAGTGATATTAATCATGGAAGAGGTTTAGGTTGAAATTGAATTTTCCAGGGACGTATTTAGTAAAATCTTTTCATGTATGGATTTGACACCTAAATTTCTGGAAGAGGTCTTTGACCTTG
Source organism: Ylistrum balloti (assembly GCF_031769215.1). NCBI lineage: Eukaryota > Metazoa > Mollusca > Bivalvia > Pectinida > Pectinidae > Ylistrum > Ylistrum balloti. Next base: position 76,326 of record NW_026782694.1, on the reverse strand, counting down.
ACCTCTATCTCAAGACCTCCAAGTGGATATACCTACTTCGTATTTACATATACGGCGACCCCGGAGCGTGTGTGATCTCCAGGGATAATAGAGGGCCCTTTTGATAAGACAGTGTAATGGTAACAGGCAAAAGTGAGATAGGATTTTAGAAAGTGTGTAGTTGTTCCCTTAACGACATGTATTGACCCCCATCCACTCCAGATAAGTGGTATGTTGACCAACTCGAACCCGGATAAAAACAAGTATACAACAACGATAACGGAAATACCTTCGTCGCCCGTGTCTTTAACAAGCTAATAAGATTTTTCGTGAGACAGTGTCCTGGTCGTGAAAACTTGGCTATAATTTTGTCAAACACCACACACGATGTTTTCGCACAAACGGATTCAAAATGATCATTAACTTACTTACCTACATTCACGTCATGCTTGACATCTTAAAATGTTGTCTTTTTTCGTTATGTTCTCACTAAAATACACTTACGAGATTCCAAAGAGTAAAAAATGATAATAGCATTTTAACATGATCTACAATACATGTACGGTTGAGAGTTATGTCAATGAAATTTCCTTGTTATGGAATTAATGAGATGTTGGTATGTATCTCATATAAGTCGATCGTCAGTGAAAACAAACCTGCGTCAGCATGCACTGTCAAATTCCCGACCAAAAAATCCAATATAAACAGAATCTTACATGATGAAACTATTTAAACAAAAGAACTAATTATACAAAAACACTTTAAATAAGTACAACCAAACGAAAACCACGTGTTCTTAGTGAGTATAGGAGTATGAGTTACGGCTAAATATCAGCCATTTGCATGTCCAAATTATTATTTCTGGCGAATTTCAGATTATTTAGATATATCTGAAAATTACATGTATTAATGAATAGAAAGATTTGATGGATGGATGGATGGATGGATGGATGGAAGGATGCATGGAAGGATGTATGGATGGATGATGTATGGATAGTCGAATGGGTGGATGGATGGATGGATGGACAAATGAATGGATAGATGGATGGATGGATGGAAGGACAAATGAATGGATGGATGGATGGACGAATGAATGAATGAATGAATGAATGAATGAATGAATGAATGAATGGACGGATGAACGAACGAACGAACGAACGAACGAACGAACGAATGAATGAATGAATGGTTGGATAGAAGGGCGAATTGTGTGGAGAAATCAGAAGCTGAACTTTACACAGCTTTTCCTTAACTTCTTTTTACAATGTAGTTTGGAATTCCGTTCACTACTGACATGTATCGGAAATTTGTCCTACATCACTCATCTGTCTGTCAGGTCATACACCTGTGTACTGCAGGCCCGATCGGAATATATCTTTCGGACCTTCCGGATGGTCATCAATCAATATTTCATTGAATAATTTACTGTCGTGATGGAACTGACCAAGCGGGAATTCCTGTGTATCAGGGTGTATATTCATTCAAACGGGTGTCAATACACACAAGAGTTAACACGTTCGGTCCTAAAGGTGATGTTGTGTAAGCATGTGGTGAAAGAATATTTTGCTCCGGAAACTTGTAAGAAAATATACGTCCATGAAACTCAAGTGCATCAACAGACTACAAGTTTGTTTATTTATTTTTTTTTTTTTTTTTCGTGTCTTGGTTCTCGAAAACGTATTCTTAGATATCATATAATTGTTAAAATGGACTTAAGCCACGGAATCACTCATCATGCAAGGCCAGATACAGTAACTGTCATGTTTATATACAGTGAATACTTGTAGAAAAACTACACAAATGTTCAGTAAAAACAATCTGTAGAAATAGAGTTCCGTGTAATGAAAGACAAGTCGATATATAATTTCGTATCAAAAGTTATATATTTAGAAAAAAATGACAACCGAATTAGTTCCCTTTAGAAAAGCACTCGGAGGAATCGTCATTCAACTTATGAAATGGACAAGTAGTCATAATTTGTTTATAAATGCAATGAACATCAAGAAATAGAAAGAGCGATGTAAATATCAATGAAATTTACATCTGAGTATTACAAGTAGTATACTAAACACACGTGGTTTCTCCATACACATTAGAAATGTTTCCTCGACACGATATAATCGATCTCCTTGGCCCCTAGTTAAACAGCATCTAATAGGAACTTCGATCTTTACTCTCTCTCTATCAGAAACAATCATCAATATTTCATACAACAAAAACCCGCTATAAGCTAGGCACGTTTGATGTTGTACAGAATGGCTTGACTTCAGTTGAATGATTAAAGATATGTATCTTCGAAACCGGGTGATGATTTTCAATCCATTTTCAAGAAGTAATTTGGAGACTGCATAACCTTGAAAGATGGAATTTGGTACTTTAGATTTTGACATATAGGATTTAAATTTAATATTACCTTGAATTTGATACTGTCTTGAAAATCCAAATATAGAAACAGTTTTAATATCACAATGATCTCATGCCAGACACTTATTTCTGTAACCATTCACATAGTTTAAATCTAATTGTATGTAAATTTAGATCAACTACATTGTACAATTTATAGACTGGGTCTTATGATACTGATATTTGCATTCTATGATAAATAGTTGAAATAATCAATATAGACTTACCATTATTGGGGAGTCAGAATTATGCTTCTCTCTGAACGTTTGGTTTTGATATTCAAAAAACGGAGGGAGGGAGGAAGGAAGGAAGGAAGGGATGAAGGAAGTAAGGAAGGAAGGAAGGAAGGATTGAAGAGAGGGAGGGAGGGATGATGTATGGAAGGAAGGAAGGGATGAAGGAAGTAAGGAAGGAAGGAAGGATTAAAGGGAGGGAGGGAGGGATGATGGAAGGAAGGAAGGGAGGGAGGGAAGGAAGGAAGGATTGAAGGGAGGGAGAGAGGGATGATGGAAGGAAGGAAGGGAGGGATGAAGGAAGGAAGGAAGGAAGGGAGGGAGGGAGGGTGGGAGGAAGGAAAGAAGGCAGGAAGGATTGAAGGGAGGGAGGGATGAAGGAAGGAAGGAAGAAAGAAAGGAAGGAAGGAAGGAAGGAAGGAAGGAAGGAAGGGAGGGAGGGAGGGAGGGAAGGAGGAAGGAAGGAAGGCAGGAAGGATTGAAGGGAGGGAGGGAGGGATGATGAAAGGAAGGAAGGAAGGAAGGAAGGGAGGGAGGGAGGGGGATGAAAGAAGGAAGGAAGAAACGAAGAAACGAACGACGGAAGAAAGAACGAAGGAAGAAATACAAGCACGATAATAACCTTTCGCATAGGGAGCTGTTGCATGATATATCTAGATTTGTAGATTTATTGTAACCAGAAAGAAGTTCACATCACAGGTCCTCGAAAAAAAAACACTACAGAAAACTGATGTAGTTGTTTGTAAGAAATACACAAGGGTCAGAGAATGTACTGTAAGTTACCGAAATACGACGCTGTTCATTGTGTGTCATATGGGGTGAAGAAATGTTGGGAAGAAAATTGATTAATAATTCAGGCGTTAACGCCGAACCGGTCAGTCATGAAGAAACGACTAGAGATAAGACGCTTCCCTTGAGTTCTCTCTAAAATCAATGTTCTGGTCAATACTTAATCAGTGGATATTAGTGCTGAACAAGCACTCTTACTGACCTATAACTTGTAAAGGAGAAAGTTATCAAACTGCACGCGTTTAATGTGTACAAGTCCATATACATGTAGCGTTGTCGAGGTACGTTTATATGTGATAACATTAGTGCTTTTCAAATACAGCAGTAGTTCATAACTATTTTATGACACTTTGTCTAGACAGTGGATCCTGGTACCTTGAAGTTTAGTAAGGGTTATCGAATGGTTAGCGAAAACAAAAATCAGCTTTTACCTCCTAAAAAGACACAGACAATGACAGAGAATATTCACAACTTTATTCTATCCATATAAGTACGTTTTCGTTGACCATGTGTTTACTATCACCAAATTTTGGTCAACTGGGGCAAGGTGACATGGCGTTATCGACAATTCTAGAAAAATGTCAAAATACGAACGACAAAAGTCGTTTTGGGATATCACAATACAGGCTTTTATCAATCGCAGGAAAATTGACATTTGGTCATTGCGAATTATATCAATATGTTTTACGTACAACTAGGGTTTAGAAACAACAACGTTTTAATTAAAAGCAGACATTAAATGTTCACGGACTGAAAATAGTTGAGTGGTATTACTTGCAAGGACATAGACATTGTAATCAAAATACCAGCAAGAACATAGACATTGTAATCAAAATACCGAAGATTACTCACTCAAAGAAAAAAATATGTGCACTGAAAATCTTTCAATTACTTTAATTTAAGCGATTATTTTATCAAGGGTGATTTTAAAGAATTTCAATTACCTATGTGATTTAACGTATTTTTTTTTCATTATATAAGGTGTTTTGCACATAGATAAATTTGTACAAATTGTCAGTTATATAGAAGGACACAAAATTATAAATCTGATTTGGGTTTGAACAGAACAACAATTAGAAATCTTGCTGAGAACATGATATTTAAAGTATGGTCGATGATTCGAGATTTTTGTCAAATAAGCAGATAAAGGGGAGTAACTCTACAACGACTGTGGAAAATGTTGGAAACCATGCAGCTAGTAAAGATTCCTATGCCCAAGTAATCTGAACCGTATCGAGCAAAAAGCATCGGTACATCATTTGAGATTGGGCTTGATATCCACACCTGTTATATATGTATGTAAACTGTGGCATATTTTTGTTAATAAAATGTTTATCAAAGCTTGTAAACAATAAAAAAAAATAGTCATTAAAAAATTGAACTTTTTAACGATTGCTAATGAGTAAATTTGTTTATTTACGTGCCCTGTTAACGTATTTTTAATTTCATAAGTTCGATATGTCATACCTGCAGTACATGTCTGTTGCCTACCTATACGGAGTAAAGTGTCATGTGTTTATGTCTTTAAAGAATACAATTTGTCCGTTGATATTGTGTATCTAGTTTTAGTGTCGAAATAAAAACATGTAGACAAGAATCAACAAGTTTCTATTTAAAGAAAAAAAACCCAAAAAAGCAAGGAAAAAAAGAAATGAGAAAGACACCTACGTACATTTAAATTGTATCTAGGGGATCTTCTCACTTAGCCAGCAATTTGGTATTTACTTTTTAAAAATAGATTTTTCTGTGCAGGCTTAAGTGAGAGTGGGTGTTTTCTTTGCATGCTAAAGTGAGAGTGGGTGTTTTCTGTGCAGGGTAAAGTGAGAATGGGTGTTTTCTGTGCAGGTTAAGTGAGAGTGGGTGTTTTCTGTGCAGGGTAAAGTGAGAGTGGGTGTTTTCTGTGCAGGCTAAAGTGAGAGTGGGTGTTTTCTGTGCAGGCTAAAGTGAGAGTGGGTGTTTTCTGTGCAGGGTAAAGTGAGAGTGGGTGTTTACTGTGCAGGGTAAAGTGAGAGTGGGTGTTTACTGTGCAGGCTTAAGTGAGAGTGGGTGTTTTCTTTGCATGCTAAAGTGAGAGTGGGTGTTTTCTGTGCAGGCTAAAGTGAGAATGGGTGTTTTCTGTGCAGGTTAAGTGAGAGTGGGTGTTTTCTGTGCAGGGTAAAGTGAGAGTGGGTGTTTTCTGTGCAGGCTAAAGTGAGAGTGGGTGTTTTCTGTGCAGGCTAAAGTGAGAGTGGGTGTTTACTGTGCAGGCTAAAAGTTAGAGTGGGTGTTTTCTGTGCAGGGTAAAGTGAGAGTGGGTGTTTACTGTGCAGGGTAAAGTGAGAGTGGGTGTTTTCTGTGCAGGCTAAAGTGAGAGTGGGTGTTTTCTGTGCAGGCTAAAGTGAGAGTGGGTGTTTACTGTGCAGGCTAAAGTGAGAGTGGGTGTTTTCTGTGCTGGGTAAAGTGAGAATGGGTGTTTTCTGTGCAGGCTAAACTGAGAGTGGGTGTTTTCTGAAAAATACAGTGATAGTATCGAGTATAACGTCCTCGAGCATCAATTACGCTGTGGCAGCGGCGGCGCATGCTTCTGATTAAGTCTCGTATTCAGCGACGAGAGCTGCTTGAAGTTTCTGAAGCGTTCTAGGTTGGATGTTTCTCGCCGAAACAGCGTTCTGAAGCATCATCCCAAACGTGTTCTATAGGATTGACATCTGGACATCGGCCTGGCCAGTCCATCCTCTCAATTGTTTCCCTTTCCAGATACTGTTCAGTCACACGAGCTCTGTGTGGTCGCGCATTATCGTCCATAAGGCCTGACGTACACGTCCAGGACCTCGTCACAGTACCTCTGTGCAGTCAAACTGCCATTAAGGAACACATGAAGGTCGGTCTTGCCTTGCATGCTAATGTCACCCCAAACCATAAGAGATCCACCACGGTATCGGTCATGTTGGGAAATGTTAGCGGTATGGAACCTCTCATTTGGTAGTCGCCACACCCTGGCACGTCGGTCAGTGAAATCTAAGCAAAATCTAGACTCGTCTTTAAAAGGACAGGGGGCCAGTCATGGAGGTTCCCATTCACATGATCACGAACCCAAGCAAGGCTAGCTTGAACATGTCGTAACGTCAAAGGAATTCTCACAGCAGGTCTGCGCGACTTACGTAGTGACATAGCGTTGATGAACCTTTGACGTCGAGCTGCAATAACAAGATAGCGGTCTTGACGCTGCGAGGTAAGTCGTTCCCGACCCCCAACATGTCTTCTGGAGACAGTTCCATAATTTTGGTAACGATTCCACATACGGGACACAACACTCTGGGTCACATCAAGGTCATTGGCCACCTCCCTTTGTGACCTAACAGACTGGATCACACTAATGCCCCTGTCCATATCTGAAGTGCTTAGACGTCTTCTAGACTGCTGTCGGGGCATTTTGAAACCATTAAAATTCAAAATGTAAAGCAAAAAGCGAGATATTCTGTCACAAACGTATTGATGACAATCTGCACGTAGGAGGCTCGTGCGTGTCCACGTGAAGTGTAAGCGTTACGGGTGACTGACCACATAAATACCCGATACACATAGACCTCGGTACAGATATAAACCAACAAATATAAGGAATACGTATTATTTTATTTTAAAAGAAAATTTTGCTAATTATTAGGTGTGATCCCTATCAAATTGTGAGTAGTATATATACAGACCATGGGCTTTGTGTCAGGTTTCCGTGATCTGTAATACATGGAGAAATCTAGTTGTTAAATATCGTCTTCTATTTTGTGTGTTACCTGTAGCCCGGATTTAAAGCGTTCTAAATATACATGCCTATTGGCTGAATTTCAAAGATCATATTTAATGATAAAGACCAGGAAGAGATTTTATATGTAGTCTTTAGAAATCATCAGAACATGTACAACATAAGCTTCCTCATTTCTCAGCTCTGACACGATGATGAAAATACTCTTTGAAAGCTAGTCATGCATTATGCACTTTAACTGCATTCATTAACTTTATATTCACACAACTGCGCTCATCGTAATCTCACCAGGCAATCTGGGTTTTGCGTGATATTGAAACACCTTGGTGTTAATATAACCCTCTCCCCATGTGCATTTGTAAGTAACCAAAAGAATGTTGTTGATGAAACTTGAAGTGAAATGGAGTGAATGAATAATCCCATGTTATTTTGTTTACTTTTTGTGCGGTTTTACGTGCTCACAACAGCCAATGTAATTTTAAAATACTGTCATTAAATAGCTAACTATCGGTAGACCCGTGAGTGATATTTCATGAATCTTTGTAACATCCATGGGAAAGATGATGAAGTTCAAGACACTCGGCGAGCCTCGTTTTCACCAACTGGATCGTACGCGGCGACTATAGATCCCTGCAGAATGTTGGAGATTTTTTTTTTATTTTATTTATTTTCATTTCAGGTCAGCTTTCTATCTGCTGCTGCGATTGTTATCGAGATTGTTTTGTCCTCTTCTGGTTTGACCTCCTGGATAGCTAAAGTCAGGACTGTTGGAAAACGGTCTTTATGTCTAGAGATGAGGGGGCCAATTTCATAGCACTGTCACTCTGTCATAATCTGGCTAGAGGGAAGACGCAAAAACATAAAGCATGTCATTCCATTATAGAAAACACATACAGCAACAAACAATAACATATTTATAAAACCAAATGTAACCAAAAAAAGTCTTTTTTTAATCGGAATTGTGTTTCTTCCATCCTAAAAGCAAAATTGCCAATGTATATTGTTTTGTTAGACATGAGATCAAATTTGTAACGTGAGAACTTCTATAACTTTAGTAACTAATCCCGGATGGATTTCCTTTAAAATAATTTTAAAAAATGGCATTTACATATGTAACTGAGAAGGACATATTTTCAATCAAGGTGTGTATGCACTAGACCGTCACGCGTCATTGCGTCGTGTTACCTGTACATTTCAGATGTAAACAACTACCTTGTATCGACTGTAGTCTGAATGGAATCCGCCCCTTGTCATAGCTTCCAGACGGCGGTCATAGCTTGTGTTATGCCAGACGGAGGTTGAGCTAAAATCACACCATTTTCTTGCTGGTATTCCAACCAACACAGGCTTGTGTTAGAAATGAAGAATTCAAAGCATGGACTAGCAAATGCAAATAATTCCATAAAAAATTAGAAAAAATATTTCTATGAAGTAGGTAAATAAAAACTTACTTGAAACAAAATTATTCAATGTTTATGTATAGAAATCTAAATTTATTTTTTTCATGAATTACATCATAGGATTTTCAATTTTAGCATTTTACGAGTTAAAATGAAAATTTGTTTCATAAATCATATATCGCATTGATCATGATTACGTTCAGTCGAGCAAATATCGATGAAAGCGGCCATTTTTAGGTCACACTTGAAGTTATTCCATATTTATGATCACTATTGTTACATCACGAAATGGCTAGCAGGTTGCGATCATGGAATTTAAAAAAAATGAAATTTTGCTACTGTTATATCTTGAAAAGGTGTGGGTCTCTAACATATTTCATAATATAAAACATTTTTTATCTGGAGATTTTATTTATTATTTTCGAACGTCATATGTGGACGCCAATGACTCGTATTGTACCTGTTCTATTTCAGGACGAATTAAAACAGGAAATCTTTGATTTTGAATAATAATATTTTGTATCGCTATTTCTAGAGATGTACAACATTGATATTTCTTTGTTATAAAATTGACTTATGAAACCTAAGTAGGCAGGGGCTCAAATCCCCTGATAATTTAATTATCATATAAACCTATTCGTGTGCTCAAGACAGCACTTGTTTGACTTTAATATGGCTCTGGGATAGCTTGCGGTTCTCAACTATATTTTTTATGTGTGGTCTAGAATTCCTAGAAGTCTAAATCCATTTTTCGCGCGTAACACATCAATCAGGCAAGGATTTTCCATACCAGTTTGCTGTTATATATCTAAATTTTGATTATCACATATACATAGCTATGACGTAAATGGAAAACCCTAGTGCGCCGATCAGAAATTCATTTGCATATATTATCGAAATGACTCTCAATTACACTGAACTTATCTAGGATGTTTTCTTTGAACAAAATGCACAGTCATGTGTTAACTGAATGTAAGCACAGATCAGACTAGTCGATACTTTAATTTCATACAGAATGCAAATAGACAAAGTAATATTGCCTTGAACATCTAAACGCTGTCCACATTATTGTCAACACCGCTTACAGTTATTTCCAACCCATTCATGAGGCTGATTCTTGTATAAGGACTCAACAGCGAAAATTACCCACTTATCACTAATCTGCATCGCATGTAAATTTATCAATACTGATAACTTACAACCAAAAGCGTTATCACAACCCAGAAACTTAATACACATTATAGCTACTTATAGTCATACTGGACCTCCTTGTATAACACCAGGTGGAGTCATTATAGCTACTTATAGTCATACTTGACCTCCTTGTATAACACCAGGTGGAGTCATTATAGCTACTTATAGTCATACTGGACCTCCTTGTATAACACCAGGTGAAGTCATTATAACTACTTATAGTCATACTGGACCTCCTTGTATAACACCAGGTGAAGTCATAATAGCTACTTATAGTCATACTGGACCTCCTTGTATAACACCATGTGGAGTCATTATAACTACTTATAGTCATACTGGACCTCCTTGTATAACACCATGATTGGTCATTATAATAATACTGGACCTACACTTAGGTGGAACACCAGGTGTCATTATAGGTACTTATAGTCATACTGGACCTCCTTGTATAACACCAGGTGGAGTCATTATAGCTACTTATAGTCATACTGGACCTCCTTGTATAACACCATGATTGGTCATTATAACTACTTATAGTCATACTGGACCTCCTTGTATAACACCAGGTGGAGTCATTATAGCTACTTATAGTCATACTGGACCTCCTTGTATAACACCAGGTGGAGTCATTATAGCTACTTATAGTCATACTGGACCTCCTTGTATAACACCAGGTGGAGTCATTATAACTACTTATAGTCATACTGGACCTCCTTGTATAACACCAGTTTCATTATACCTACTTATAGTCATACTGGACCTCCTTGTATAACACCATAATTGGTCATTATAACTACTTATAGTCATACTGGACCTCCTTGTATAACACCATGATTTGTCATTTTAACTACTTATAGTCATACTGGACCTCCTTGTATAACACCAGGTGGAGTCATTATAGCTACTTATAGTCATACTGGACCTCCTTGTTTAACACCAGGTGGAGTCATTATAACTACTTAAAGTCATACTGGACCTCCTTGTATGTATAACACCAGGTGGAGTCATTATAGCTACTTACAGTCATACTGGACCTCCTTGTATAACACTAGGTGGAGTCATTATAACTACTTATAGTCATACTGGACCTCCTTGTATAACACCATGATTGGTCATTATAACTACTTATAGTCATACTGGACCTCCTTGTATAACACCAGGTGGAGTCATTATAACTACTTATAGTCATACTGGACCTCCTTGTATAACACCAGGTGGAGTCATTATAACTACTTATAGTCATACTGGACCTCCTTGTATAACACCAGGATTGGTCATTATAACTACTTATAGTCATACTGGACCTCCTTGTATAACACCAGGTGGAGTCATTATAACTACTTATAGTCATACTGGACCTCCTTGTATAACACCATGATTGGTCATTATAACTACTTATAGACATACTGGACCTCCTTGTAAAACACCAGGTGGAGTCATTATAGCTACTTATAGTCATACTGGATCTCCTTTTATAACACTAGGTGGAGTCATTATAGCTACTTATAGTCATACTGGACCTCCTTGTATAATACCAGTTGGAGTCATTATAACTACTTATAGTCATACTGGACCTCCTTGTATAACACCATGATTGGTCATTATAACTACTTATAGTCATACTGGACCTCCTTGTATAACACCAGGTGGAGTCATTATAGCTACTTATAGTCATACTGGACCTCCTTGTATAACACCAGGTGGAGTCATTATAACTACTTATAGTCATACTGGACCTCCTTGTATAACACCATCATTGGTCATTATAACTACTTATAGTCATACTGGACCTCCTTGTATAACACCAGGTGGAGTCATTATAACTACTTATAGTCATACTGGACCTCCTTGTATAAGACCATGATTGGTCATTATAACTACTTATAGTCATACTGGACCTCCTTGTATAACACCATGATTGGTCATTATAGCTACTTATAGCCATACTGGACCTCCTTGTATAACACCAGTGATTGTCATTATAACTACTTATAGTCATACTGGACCTCCTTGTATAACACCATGATTGGTCATTATAGCTACTTATAGCCATACTGGACCTCCTTGTATAACACTAGGTGGAGTCATTATAGCTACTTATAGTCATACTGGACCTCCTTGTATAACACCAGGTGGAGTCATTATAGCTACTTATAGTCATACTGGACCTCCTTGTATAACACCAGGTGGAGTCATTATAGCTACTTATAGTCATACTGGACCTCCTTGTATAACACCAGGTGGAGTCATTATAACTACTTATAGTCATACTGGACCTCCTTGTATAACACCATGATTAGTCATTATAACTACTTATAGTCATACTGGACCTCCTTGTATAACACCAGGTGGAGTCATTATAGCTACTTATAGTCATACTGGACCTCCTTGTATAACACCAGTTGGAGTCATTATAACTACTTATAGTCATACTGGACCTCCTTGTATAACACCAGGTGGAGTCATTATAACTACTTATAGTCATACTGGACCTCCTTGTATAACACCAGTTGGAGTCATTATAACTACTTATAGTCATACTGGACCTCCTTGTATAACACCATGATTGGTCATTATAGCTACTTATAGTCATACTGGACCTCCTTGTATAACACCAGGTGGAGTCATTATAGCTACTTATAGTCATACTGGACCTCCTTGTATAACACCAGGTGGAGTCATTATAACTACTTATAGTCATACTGGACCTCCTTGTATAACACCAGTTGCAGTCATTATAACTACTTATAGTCATACTGGACCTCCTTGTATAACACCATGATTGGTCATTATAACTACTTATAGTCATACCAGACCTCCTTGTATAACACCATGATTGGTCATTATAACTACTTATAGTCATACTGGACCTCCTTGTATAACACCATGATTGGTCATTATAACTACTTATAGTCATACTGGACCTCCTTGTATAACACCAGGTGGAGTCATTATAGCTACTTAAAGTCATACTGGACCTCCTTGTATAACACCAGGTGGAGTCATTATAGCTACTTATAGTCATACTGGACCTCCTTGTATAACACCAGGTGGAGTCATTATAACTACTTATAGTCATACTGGACCTCCTTGTATAACACCAGGTGGAGTCATTATAACTACTTATAGTCATACTGGACCTCCTTGTATAACACCAGGTGGAGTCATTATAGCTACTTATAGTCATACTGGACCTCCTTGTATAACACCAGGTGGAGTCATTATAGCTACTTATAGTCATACTGGACCTCCTTGTATAACACCAGGTGGAGTCATTATAGCTACTTATAGTCATACTGGACCTCCTTGTATAACACCAGGTGGAGTCATTATAGCTACTTATAGTCATACTGGACCTCCTTGTATAACACCATAATCATGGAGTCATTTATAACTACTTATAGTCATACTGGACCTCCTTGTATAACACCAGGTGGAGTCATTATAACTACTTATAGTCATACTGGACCTCCTTGTATAACACCAGGTGGAGTTATTATAACTACTTATAGTCATACTGGAACTCCTTGTATAACACCATGATTGGTCATTATAACTACTTATAGTCATACTGGACCTCCTTGTATAACACCATGATTGGTCATTATAACTACTTATAGTCATACTGGACCTCCTTGTATAACACCAGGTGGAGTCATTATAGCTACTTATAGTCATACTGGACCTCCTTGTATAACACCAGGTGGAGTCATTATAGCTACTTATAGTCATACTGGACCTCCTTGTATAACACCAGGTGGAGTCATTATAACTACTTATAGTCATACTGGACCTCCTTGTATAACACCAGTCATTATAACTACTTATAGTCATACTGGACCTCCTTGTATAACACCAGGTGGAGTCATTATAACTACTTATAGTCATACTGGACCTCCTTGTATAACACCAGGTGGAGTCATTATAACTCATTATAACTACTTATAGTCATACTGGACCTCCTTGTATAACACCATGATTCGTCATTATAGCTACTTATAGTCATACTGGACCTCCTTGTATAACACCATGATTCGTCATTATAACTACTTATAGTCATACTGGACCTCCTTGTATAACACCAGGTGGAGTCATTATAGCTACTTATAGTCATACTGGACCTCCTTGTATAACACCAGGTGGAGTCATTATAGCTACTTATAGTCATACTGGACCTCCTTGTATAACACCAGTTGGAGTCATTATAACTACTTATAGTCATACTGGACCTGCTTGTATAACACCAGGTGGAGTCATTATAGCTACATATAGTCATACTTGACCTCCTTGTATAACACCAGGTGGAGTCATTATAACTACTTATAGTCATACTGGACCTCCTTGTATAACACCAGGTGGAGTCATTATAGCTACTTATAGTCATACTGGACCTCCTTGTATAACACCAGGTGGAGTCATTATAACTACTTATAGTCATACTGGACCTCCTTGTATAACACCAGTTGCAGTCATTATAACTACTTATAGTCATACTGGACCTTCTTGTATAACACCATGATTGGTCATTATAACTACTTATAGTCATACTGGACCTCCTTGTATAACACCATGATTGGTCATTATAACTACTTATAGTCATACTGGACCTCCTTGTATAACACCATGATTGGTCATTATAACTACTTATAGTCATACTGGACCTCCTTCTATAACACCAGGTGGAGTCATTATAGCTACTTATAGTCATACTGGACCTCCTTGTATAACACCAGGTGGAGTCATTATAGCTACGAATAGTCATACTGGACCTCCTTGTATAACACCAGGTCATTATAGCTACTTATAGTCATACTGGACCTCCTTGTATAACACCAGGTGGAGTCATTATAACTACTTATAGTCATACTGGACCTCCTTGTATAACACCATGTTGGAGTCATTACCTCCTTGTCATTACTTATAGTCATAGGACTCTAACACCATGGACCTACTTATAGTCTACTGGACCTCCTTGTATAACACCAGGTGGAGTCATTATAACTACTTATAGTCATACTGGACCTCCTTGTATAACACCAGGTGGAGTCATTATAACTACTTATAGTCATACTGGACCTCCTTGTATAACACCAGTTGGAGTCATTATAACTACTTATAGTCATACTGGACCTCCTTGTATAACACCAGGTGGAGTCATTATAACTACTTATAGTCATACTGGACCTCCTTGTATAACACCATGATTGGTCATTATAACTACTTATAGTCATACTGGACCTCCTTGTATAACACCATGATTGGTCATTATAACTACTTATAGTCATACTGGACCTCCTTGTATAACACCAGGTGGAGTCATTATAGCTACTTATAGTCATACTGGACCTCCTTGTATAACACCAGGTGGAGTCATTATACTTATAGTCTACTCCTTGTATAACACCAGGTTGGAGTCATTATAGCTACTTATAGTCATACTGGACCTCCTTGTATAACACCAGGTGGAGTCATTTTAGCTACTTATAGTCATCCTGGACCTCCTTGTATAACACCAGGTGGAGTCAATAGATACTTATAGTCATACTTGACCTCCTTGTATAACACCAGGTGGAGTCATTATAACTACTTATAGTCATACTGGACCTCCTTGTATAACACCAGGAGGAGTCATTATAGCTACTTATAGTCATACTGGACCTCCTTGTATAACACCATGATTGGTCATTATAACTACTTATAGTCATACTGGACCTCCTTGTATAACACCAGGTGGAGTCATTATATCTACTTATAGTCATACTGGACCTCCTTGTATAACACCATGATTGGTCATTATAGCTACTTATAGTCATACTGGACCTCCTTGTATAACACCAGATTGGTCATTATAACTACTTATAGTCATACTGGACCTCCTTGTATAACACCATAATTGATCATTATAACTACTTATAGTCATACTGGACCTCTTTGTATAACACCATGATTCGTCATTATAGCTACTTATAGTCATACTGGACCTCCTTGTATAACACCAGGTGGAGTCATTATAGCTACTTATAGTCATACTGGACCTCCTTGTATAACACCAGGTGGAGTCATTATAGCTACTTATAGTCATACTGGACCTCCTTGTATAACACCAGGTGGAGTCATTATAACTACTTATAGTCATACTGGACCTCCTTGTATAACACCAGGTGGAGTCATTATAACTACTTATAGTCATACTGGACCTCCTTGTATAACACCATAATTGGTCATTATAACTACTTATAGACATACTGGACCTCCTTGTATAACACCATGATTGGTCATTATAACTACTTATAGTCATACTGGACCTCCTTGTATAACACCATGATAAGACCATGATTGGTCATTATAACTACTTATAGTCATACTGGACCTCCTTGTATAACACCAGGTGGAGTCATTATAGCTACTTATAGTCATACTGGACCTCCTTGTATAACACCATGATTGGTCATTATAACTACTTATAGTCATACTGGACCTCCTTGTATAACACCATAATTGATCATTATAACTACTTATAGTCATACTGGACCTCTTTGTATAACACCAGGTGGAGTCATTATAGCTACTTATAGTCATACTGGACCTCCTTGTATAACACCAGGTGGAGTCATTATAGCTACTTATAGTCATACTGGACCTCCTTGTATAACACCAGGTGGAGTCATTATAGCTACTTATAGTCATACTGGACCTCCTTGTATAACACCAGGTGGAGTCATTATAACTACTTATAGTCATACTGGACCTCCTTGTATAACACCATGATTGGTCATTATAACTACTTATAGTCATACTGGACCTCCTTGTATAACACCAGGTGGAGTCATTATCCTCCTTGTATAACACCAGGTGGAGTCATTATAGCTACTTATAGTCATACTGGACCTCCTTGTATAACACCAGGTGGAGTCATTATAGCTACTTATAGTCATACTGGACCTCCTTGTATAACACCAGGTGGAGTCATTATAGCTACTTATAGTCATACTGGACCTCCTTGTTTAACACCAGGTGGAGTCATTATAACTACTTATAGTCATACTGGACCTCCTTGTATAACACCATGATTGGTCATCATAACTACTTATAGTCTTACTGGACCTCCTTGTATAACACCATAATTGATCATTATAACTACTTATAGTCATACTGGACCTCTTTGTATAACACCATGATTCGTCATTATAGCTACTTATAGTCATACTGGACCTCCTTGTATAACACCAGGTGGAGTCATTATAACTACTTATAGTCATACTGGACCTCCTTGTATAACACCAGGTGGGTGGAGTCATTATAGCTACTTATAGTCATACTGGACCTCCTTGTATAACACCAGGTGGAGTCATTATAGCTACTTATAGTCATACTGGACCTCCTTGTATAACACCAGGTTGAGTCATTATAACTACTCATAGCCATACTGGACCTCCTTGTATAACACCAGGTGGAGTCATTATAGCTACTTATAGTCATACTGGACCTCCTTGTATAACACCAGTTGGAGTCATTATAACTACTTATAGTCATACTGGACCTCCTTGTATAACACCAGGTGGAGTCATTATAGCTACTTATAGTCATACATAGTCATACTGACCTCCTTGTATAACACCAGTTGCAGTCATTATAACTACTTATAGTCATACTGGACCTCCTTGTATAACACCATGATTGGTCATTATAACTACTTATAGTCATACTGGACCTCCTTGTATAACACCAGTTGGAGTCATTATAGCTACTTATAGTCATACTGGACCTCCTTGTATAACACCAGTTGGAGTCATTATAGCTACTTATAGTCATACTGGACCTCCTTGTATAACACCAGGTGGAGTCATTATAGCTACTTATAGTCATACTGGACCTCCTTGTATAACACCATGATTGGTCATTATAACTACTTATAGTCATACTGGACCTCCTTGTATAACACCATGATTGGTCATTATAACTACTTATAGTCATACTGGACCTCCTTGTATAACACCATAATTGATCATTATAACTACTTATAGTCATACTGGACCTCTTTGTATAACACCATGATTCGTCATTATAGCTACTTATAGTCATACTGGACCTTAACACCATGATAGTCATTATAGCTACTTATATAGTCATACATTATAGCTACCTACCTTGACACCAGGTGGAGTCATTATAGCTAAACGTTACTCGACCAGTCGTTACTTGTATTTCTAAAACACTGTCTGAAATTACTTTAGAACACAATAACACATAGTTGTTTAAAAAAAATCGAAGATGTGTTTTTTTGTAGATTTATTTATTATCAAAATTTGAAGTCACATTTTTTTTGATACGCTATCATAAAAAATTAGAAAAAATATTTCTATGAAGTAGGTAAATAAAAACAATAATTCGTTTGTACACTATCAAAGGGCATGTCCTTTCTGAAAACACACTTCAACATTAATAACATATTGCTGTAAAGGAAGGTAACTTATGATATCAAAAAATGCATAGCTTAAAGCGCCAACATACGTAACTTTCATTTAAAAATTGAAGAGAAAAAATAATGTATTTACAATTATGTATTAAAAAGATAAATTATTTATCAACTACTCAAGACGATACCGTGCTTGTATATTTTATATGTAAACATGTTTCAATTTATGAACATTACCGAACAGAAGTATATTATATGAATAGATATTTCAGTATGTTTAAATTTTATCTCTGCATAATTACCAATAAAACGTTTTCAGAGTTTTTTCAATCTCGCAAATTTTGTCAAATGATCCATACATTGAGGTTTTAAAGATATCAAAAATGAATAATGTGTAAACATTTTATAACTAAACCTTATTCAATGTTTATGTATAGAAATCTAAATTTATTTTTTTCATGAATTACATCATAGGATTTTCAATTTTAGCATTTTGCGAGTTAAAATGAAAATTTGTTTCATAAATCATATATCGCATTGATCATGATTACGTTCAGTCGAGCAAATATCGATGAAAGCGGCCATTTTTAGGTCACACTTGAAGTTATTCCATATTTATGATCACTATTGTTACATCACGAGGCAATCTGTGAGTGTGTGATGTTTTCACCTGACGTCACAAAAAGCTGTATTACACATCTGCCATACGCAAATATATTACTTGGGTACATTCAGTGGATATCAAAACAGTGATCAGAACTGTTAAAAGTTGATCTATTTTATGAAATAAGTCTTAGAATTGCATATTTGCAAGATTTGCTGAACAAAACTTAAATCTTCGAGACAGATTTTTAAAATCTCATATGAAAAAAAAATGATATAAATTAGAAAAGCTACATTTAGACAGGTTCAAAATCAAAAATGTCCAGAATGTGTTAAAATGAACAAGATAAGGAAGACATCCATTTTGCTGTGTCCTTTTAAATTGATATCGTCTACAATTGATTCCTGGCCGGCACAGCCAATGACAAAAACCCCAGGTTATGGTACATTAGTGGCATTTACGTAAAATTATTACACGATGTAACAGGAAGATAATCTGATCAAGCTGGATTTAGATTGTATTAATCATATATATGAATACGGTTTGAAATAATAATACAAATAGCATATACTGGTTATTACGGTAGATCATATATAATTGTCGCACGGGAGCAGAGTTTTTGGTCAATAGGGTTTGCGATCCGTTAACACTTATGATAAACTGGAAACATCAAAAATTAAATGGAATGAAAACACGTCAAAAAAAAAATAATGTATGTCAGGCAGATATTGCTCAATTCTTTCATGCTTGGTCGTATCCATATGATGGATGGCTCTGGGGTAATCCATATGAGGCAGAAGTCTGCACGTCGGTTTGGATGTTTTGAGGGTGTTCTGGTTTACTAACAGGTGGGTTAGCGATAGTATTTGTCTGCATTACAAGCATTGGAGGAGCTGCAGCGGTTACGAAACCAGTTGTCATCGGAGGTACAGGCATACGGTTGGCATGGATGAACATGGCGATGGCTGCAACCAAATGGAGTACTGCCACAAGACATGCAATGTAGAAAGAATAGCCGGGCGTGATTGAAAGGTCGGTGAGTACATCATTTAAGCCGACATCTATCAAAGATAAATAAATCCAGACGACAGCACCAAGAAGAAGCGAACCTGAAATCAAGATGAAATATGCAAAGGTTACTTTGCTCCCTTAAACAGTCTTATTTTTTTTCAAACATGGCATTTTCTAATAATTTTAAAAATGGCTGCTTGGAAAATCTACAAAAATCACCTGCAACACGAAGTATAAAAATACTTTATGTTTACGATATAATCTAATAGTAAACTTGAAAAAGTATTAATTCAATTATATTTTTAATTAAAATGAAGGTAGGAGAGGGGGAGGGAGTCATAGGGGTTTTTGCAGGTTATTTTATATATCATGTTTATATTGCAATAAATTCTAAATCATGAATATAAACATCATATCGGGCGATGAACGCCCAGTTCACTTTTATGTTTTTATATTTTTTTGAGTAAAATGTAGGATTGTTTGGAAACTAAAACCCCACATTTCCGTGGAAACTTTTGGTTTCGGAAACCTGAGGATGGTCCTAGTTCCTTGTTCTGTTGAAGAAAAACGGTACTTGGAACCAGATCCTGGTTACGTTAAAGAAAAGGGTTTATGTTCGCAAATCGACAAGTCCAATAGGTATGGTCTTATCTGGATCTGGTACTGAGGATTCGAACCCACAACCTTTCCGACAGAGATTAAGACTACCATAGCTTTATTTTTAAAAGAAATTTGTTCTTTTATGGAACTTACAATTGCATTTCATTTACGTCTAACTGTAAGCGGAACTGGGAACTAGAAACTGGAAACTAACCCCAGGAATATTTTTCTTATAAGAAACGTCGGTTGGTACAAAATATATTTACCCGAAGTGATCCACAAAGAAGCCGTCCTCTGGATGAAGGATCTTTCGTGACAAGGTTTTCCGGAGACTGCGTGAGCAAAACACATGACGATGGATACAAAGTTGAAGACACATCCCAGCACATTCAGTCCTATAAAGGCTATGTAGCTAACTGGAATGGATAAATGAATATATAATGAACAGATAAATAAATATATAAATAAACAAAGTCACAGGTAAGTTTGACATTGATATATGTATATATGATACATTATTGTCGATGATTTTTAATTAATTTCAAATTACAACTCTGATGGTAACTTTCTGCTACATGAAATATCGAGTGACGTCACTAAGATGACGTAGTGACGTCATACAGTAATAATGATGTCATGAAAATTTTAGTTATCAAAAGATCTAAACATTACATAATGATTTTGTTATCTTAACTTGATGTAAAGCAGGATGGTCGGTATACCGAGAATGAGATAATTATGGTCTGTCTATACATTCGTTCACGTTATATTGGTTCAACAATAAAGTCTTAAATGACATACACTGTAGTTGTGACAATATCACTTAAAAATGAAATAAAAATACTCCAAAATTTAAGACGCACTCGTCTGTCTGTCTGTCTGTCTGTCTGTCTGTCTGTCTCTTTTTCATACCAAGAAACTTGAAACCCTTTTGTCATGTTGATAAGAAAACACAAAATTATACATTATATAATTATCGTCACATACATATTTCTGTTGAATATAAGTGATTGCTTACAGTTGAACAGCACAGAAATATCACATTACATTGTTAATATATACACTTTTTACAAGAATGGTGTAAATTTTAGGTAATACTCAGGTGTGATTACATAAATTTCTGCTTCAAATCAACTTACATGAAGGGCTCTGCTGTTTGAACACATACTCGATGTATGATAGACATTCTCTGCCTGTCACACAGACATCAAACAATCCAACTGTTATATATGTTTGTCCATTTCCATCAACAACGAACCAGTTTGGTGTTGCTATGGATACCGTCTGGAGTATCAACAGCACTAATGCCGAAAAGCCAAATAACAACGTAATTTTGGACACCATCTTAAACTGCTGCCGTGGAAAACTCCTCCAAATTCTATCCTGGCTCTGAGCTTAGTGAGGTTTCTCTTCCTTGTTTATATCTAACATTTTCTGTAGTTACTCAATTTACATAAATGACGACATGTCTGACCCTGAGCGCATGCGTAGTCAGTCATGACGCGCAAGCCTGATCCATGCAATGACCTCTAACTGTTGCCAACCATGGTTTAGGTGTGGATAGGACACAGTGCACAGTAATATCATCGGGGAAAAATATCAGAAAGGATGAAAATAAATAAATAAAATAAAATATACTAAAATGAAAATGATTTGATGAAACGAAGTATACAAAACATATAATTGGTCAGTGTCCAGAAAAAAAACCAAACAAACAAACAAACAAAAACAAACAAATAAATAACGCCAGTGGCCTTGATTAGGATTTTTCGTGTAAATGCCTGAATGTTATTTTGATATCGACAGCAATACTATCATTCGTGCCCATTCAGTGATTGACATGTGATCAAAATCGTTCATTTGATGCTTCTGTGTTAAATTCCTTCTTCCGGGTTTTGTGGAGACGTTTATTTGAAAGCATACATATGTAACGTTCATCAGACCATTACGGCGTGCACGAAATTTCTCTGAAATGGGCGTGTTTACACAAAACATTCGGGTTGGTTGTCTTAAAGCAACACATTCACAATTTCAGACAAAGCGGCTATAAATTTGTTACTCTACCTGAACGTGTCATTTCTTTCGAGTGCTAGCAAATACTTGGTGTAAAAAAACATGATTTTTATCTCCGACGCTTAGTACATACAACAAGAGCCGAGTTCCTGTGAGCCGTAACCTGCATGTCACGATTTTATTTACACATGTTTATGAAGCTCTTAAATTATTACATACAGTATAAAAATATAATATTTATCGAATTATGTGGCTAGTGTTCCTACCCAACTAGATTTTGACTCTTTTTTGATCACTCTGGATTTCCCTTAGTCGCCTCAGAAGTCGGCCTCAAAATGTAGGCCCATAGCAACACTGACGGGTCCTAACAGGACAAAACAGCAGTGTGCACAGTTTAATTTATGGTTTGGCTCTTATGTATCTCACTCTATATTTTTATTAAGGTTGCTGTTTACTTGTGTGTCTTTTGTACAGTCCTTTGGCTCTGCATAGTGGTTTCTATATTTCCCTTTTCATTATGACATGAAAATACATACATGTTAACACAATCATAATTCGAAGCTAAGATTAATAAACATTTACATGGAGACTACTGGAAAAAAGGACAAGGAAAATAAGAACACGTGTTCCATAAGAGTGGGCGTCTTTTTCTTTATCGACGATACCCGACAAGTAAATCTTGGTCAATCCAAGAAAGTAATGCCACGCCCTCAAATGACAGCAAGGTATACAACAACGGAACCTTCAAACAAACTCGCGAGTCGCAAAAACGTCCGGTTTCATGCCACAAAACAAATTGAATACTTCGAAATAAATATCAAAATATTATTATGACTACCTTATAACTGACCCAAAGCCTTAATCAGCCCAATTTCTGGAAAGCATTTGTCTTGAGTATGTCTTTACTGTTGCCGACATCTTCCACGAAAGTCATGATATCGGGAACAAGTCAACAACTATCAAAAGATCGCGATATGTAAATACCATAAGTTTGGGATTCTTGATAGCTGATATCCAGAAATGGAAAATTCACAATTAGCATCAGCCGTCAGATATATAAATATCATCGTCTAAGCCTGCGAGGAAGCACGTCGCGAAGAGGCTATGCAAGAGTTGTTGGGTCACATTCCTTTACTATTCTCCATGTTTTGCCAAGACACAAACATTAACCATTCTACATGTATTGCTAGGACACAAACATTTACCATTCTCCATGTGTTGCTGGGACACAAACCTTTACCAGTCTCCATGTGTTGCAGGGACACCCACCCTTACCATTCTCCTTGTGTTGCTGGGACACAAACCTTTACCAGTCTCAATGTGTTGCTAGGACGCAAACATTTACCATTCTCCATGTGTTGCTGGGACACAAACATTTCCATTCTCCATGTGTTGCTAGGACACAAACATTTACCATTCTCCATGTGTTGCTGGGACACAAACCTTTACCAGTCTCCATGTGTTGCTGGGACACCCACCTTTACCATTCTCCTTGTGTTGCTGGGACACAAACCTTTACCAGTCTCCATGTGTTGCTAGGACACAAACATTTACCATTCTCCATGTGTTGCTGGGACACCCACCTTTACCAGTCTCCATGTGTTGCTGGGACACCCACCTTTACCATTCTCCTTGTGTTGCTGGGACACAAACATTTACCAGTCTCCATGTGTTGCTGGGACACCCACCTTTACCATTTTCCTTGTGTTGCTGGGACACCCACCTTTACCATTCTCCTTGTGTTGCTGGGACACCCACCTTTACCATTCTCCATGTGTTGCTGGGACACCCTCCTTTACCATTATCCATGTGTTGCTGGGACACAAACATTTACCAGTCTCCATGTGTTGCTGTGACACAAACCTTTACCAGTCTCCATGTGTTGCTGGGACACCTACCTTTACCATTCTCCATGTGTTGCTGGGACACCCACCTTTACCATTCTCCTTGTGTTGCTGGGACACAAACCTTTACCATTATCCATGTGTTGCTAGGACACAAACCTTTACCAGTCTCCATGTGTTGCTGGGACACAAACCTTTACCAGTCTCCATGTGTTGCTGGGACACCCACCTTTACCATTCTCCATGTGTTGCTGGGACACAAACCTTTACCATTATCCATGTGTTGCTAGGACACAAACATTTACCATTCTCCATGTGTTGCTGTGACACAATCCTTTACCATTCTCCATGTGTTGCTGGGACACAAACCTTTACCATTATCCATGTGTTGCTGGGACACAAACCTTTACCATTATCCATGTGTTGCTGGGACACAAACCTTTACCATTATCCATGTGTTGCTGGGACACAAACCTTTACCATTCTCCATGTGTTGCTGGGACACCCACCTTTACCATTCTCCATGTGTTGCTGGGACACCCTTCTTTACCATTCTCCATGTGTTGCTAGGACACCCTTCTTTCCTTTCTCCATGTGTTGGAATTGACCAAAACTAGGCCAACAAATACTGAAGGAGGTTTTTGAATAAGCGGTACTGTATGGGAATGCATACAATTACATCGTATATAGATTCATGTTGACCATGGAATTTTTATTATTTTGCTGGTAACCAACAATTGACATTAGGCAATGACATGCTTCATTTTCAGGTAAAAACCTTTTTCAAGAGCAACAATGAAGGCGTTTATGCTACTGACTTTACAATAATAGAGTAGGTATGTATCAGTATTTCTTCACGTTTACTTCATTAATTACCTTTTTTGCAATATTGGAAATATATGTTATTGAACAATTTGACACCATTTAGTCATGAGTCTAATATTATAATGGCATCCTTTGTATGGTCCAATGACAGAGCTTGTTATATAACATCGTGAAATAACGAAATAATGTAATTAAATTAATTTTCCATTATCAAAATTTAGCGTCTTTTTACTTATAGGAAACTACTGGAATGACGCATTTACACATCGAAAATAAATTTGCCGCCTAAACATAGAATGCAGTCTTAACTAATTATAGACAGGTGTTCGCTACAGAAACTGGTGTTAAAGGCAGCTTTAACTAGTTATAGACAGGTGTTCGCTACAGAAACTGGTGTTGAAGGCAGCCTTAACTAGTTATAGACAGGTGTTCGCTACAGAAACTGGTGTTGAAGGCAGCCTTAACTAGTTATAGACTGGTGGTCGCTACAGAAACTGGTGTTGAAGGCAGCCTTAACTAGTTATAGACAGGTGTTCGCTACAGAAACTGGTGTTGAAGGCAGTCTTAACTAGTTATAGACAGGTGGTCGCTACAGAAACTGGTGTTGAAGGCAGCCTTAACTAGTTATAGACAGGTGTTCGCTACAGAAACTGGTGTTGAAGAGAGCCTAAACTAGTTATAGACAGGTGTTCGCTACAGAAACTGGTGTTGAAGGAAGCCTTAACTAGTTACAGACGGGTGTTCGCTACAGAAACTGGTGTTAAAGGCAGCCTTAACTAGATATGGACAGGTGGTCGCGACAGAACCTGGTGTTAAAGGCAGCCTTAACTAGATATGGACAGGTTGTCGCTACAGAAACTGGTGTTGAAGGCAGCCTTAACTAGATATGGACAGGTGGTCGCTACAGAACCTGGTGTTAAAGGCAGCCTTAACTAGATATGGACAGGTGGTCGCTACAGAAACTGGTGTTGAAGGCAGCCTTAACTAGTTATAGACAGGTGTTCGCTACAGAAACTGATGTAAAAGGCAGCCTAAACTAGTTATAGACAGGTGTTCGCTACAGAAACTGGTGTTGAAGGAAGCCTTAACTAGTTATAGATTGGTGTTCGCTACAGAAACTTGTGTTGAAGGCAGCCTTAACTAGTTATAGACGAGTGGTCGCTACAGAAACTGGTGTTGAAGGCAGCCTTAACTAGTTAAAGACGGGTGTTCGCTACAGAAACTTGTGTTGAAGGCAGCCTTAACTAGTTATAGACGGGTGGTCGCTACAGAAACTGGTGTTGAAGGCAGCCTTAACTAGTTATAGACAGGTGTTCGCTACAGAAACTGATGTTAAAGGCAGCCTTAACTAATTTTAGACGGGTGGTCGCTAGAGAAACTGGTGTTGAAGGCAGCCTTAACTAGTTATAGACAGGTGGTCGCTACAGAAACTCGTGTTTAAGGCAGCCTTAACTAGTATGTACAGGTGGTCGCTACAGAACCTGGTGTTAAAGGCAGCCTTAACTAGATATGGACAGGTGTTCGCTACAGAAACTGGTGTTGAAGGCAGCCTTAACTAGTTATAGATTGGTGTTCGCTACAGAAACTTGTGTTGAAGGCAGCCTTAACCAGTTACAGACGGGTGTTCGCTACAGAAACTTGTGTTGAAGGCAGTCTTAACTAGTTATAGACGGGTGGTCGCTACAGAAACTGGTGTTGAAGGCAGCCTTAACTAGTTACAGACGGGTGGTCGCTACAGAAACTGGTGTTGAAGGCAGCCTTAACTAGTTATAGACGGGTGGTCGCTACAGAAACTGGTGTTGAAGGCAGCCTTAACTAGTTACAGACGGGTGGTCGCTACAGAAACTGGTGTTGAAGGCAGCCTTAACTAGTTATAGACAGGTGTTCGCTACAGAAACTGATGTTAAAGGCAGCCTTAACTAATTTTAGACGGGTGGTCGCTACAGAAACTGGTGTTGAAGGCAGCCTTATCTAGTTATAGACAGGTGGTCGCTACAGAAACTGGTGTTGAAGGCAGCCTTAACTAGTTATAGACAGGTGTTCGCTACAGAAACTTGTGTTGAAGGCAGCCTTAACTAGTTATAGAAAGGTTGTCTGGTCTCCACAGAAACGTGACTTGGCTGGCTAAAGACAGTTGGTCTCATAAATATCCTTATTTTTATCGATATGAAGTATTTATATACGTGAGTTGTGTGAAAGCTTTTCGGCTGTAGTGTTTGAACAGGAATTACGAGCTCCTTGTCGCTATGTTAGATAACAAAATTTAATGACATGTCACGCTCTCCCTCTACCGAGAAACGAAATTTGATTTTTTATTTTTCTAGAGATTAAAAGTCCTTCTTCAACCTTCACCAGGCGCGAAGGGTATATCGAATTTCTGCGTAGAAAATATGATCCAAACGGTATGTGGAAGTTTTCATAACTTGATAAAAGTGATCAACTTCCCTCACAATGTTGTTATACTGGCGCATAAATAAATACACCAAACATCATCATCATCATCATCATCATCATCATCATCATCATCATCATCATCATCATCATCATCAGCATCATCATCATCAATCCACTCATTCATACTAGTATATAATTACCTGTATGTATGATTACCTCGTTTTCATTTCAAAATTATACACATCCATAACGTCAATATTGTCACTCATATTATACACAAATCCACACACCTTCACACATATACAAACACACACCATAGGTACATGTACTCACATTTTAGAAAAAGGAGGAGAAAAAGTATGGCTAAGGCAGGAAGGGGAAGCGAAAGAAGAAACAAGATCAGAGAGACACGGTTTCTTAGTATAGAAATATAAAAGTGTGTAAAACAGTGCGCTAATCGGGCGAAACTAAGGTTAAAATTATCATAAAAAAGTAAAAAAAAAAAAAAAAAAAAAAACGTTCACGTATGACAAATATTTTAAAAGGAAATTGGCATACCATTGTTCAGAAGCATCAAGTGAACTGGCATTTTTTTCTTCTTCAATTTGTTAACAAGAATGAGTCATATCATTGTTAAATCTGGAGTTGATATTACAATTAATATACCAGAACATGTAGTGAAACTTATAGAGTAATATCAAAAATTCGAATGGATGGTTGACTTAATTTGATTCCCTATTTAAGGATATACAGCATTAACATATTTTACAGAACGATTAAAAATGTTAAACCATAAGTGGTTTTTATTATTTAAGAAATAACTGGTCAATGGGAGATAACTCTTATAAAAATTCTTGGAAGCTATTGATGAAGTATCTCTTTTAAGACTTGAAAATGTTACAGAATGATGAATATTGAAAATAATAAAACATCAGATCTAATTTTTATCAGCATAAACAATTATATACACTTAAAGTAGAGAAACATTAATACTAGAAAAAACACCAATGTTGTTATTTTGCATTGTTAGGTAACAGAGCGTGTAGCGGATCATAAGCTAGGTTTATTTATGAATCGATAATGTTCGTTACTTTTTATAACGTCGTCCACTTCGATTCCTTTCTTAGGAACTTAATGAAACTAGTGATATGTAATTGATATGAAACAGATTTGACATATCAGAACTATTCTTTCCGTCTCCTTAAATGATGAATAATGTACGACGTTTTTATTCTAATTTGTATTTTCCTGACGATGTGGAAAAGATTTCATTAAGAAACAAATTGTAAATAACAGAAGTTGATGAATTTATAACACAAAACAAAACTGGTTTAAGTGTAAAACGCTCAGATGTAAATCAGTGTACGATTAAAGGTATTCATAGGAGGTATCGTTTAGAAGTAATATTTATGAAATCTTTGTAAAGTAGTCTGAGTGACTGGCTTTAAGCTGTATCATATTTCCAACAGATTTATGCCTTCTGGAATCAGCTTTCGTTACAAACGTTAGAAGACATCCAAATGATGCAAAGTCAGCTTTCATTGCCATCGTGGGTTGTGTAGTATGACTAATAATAATTGTCAGAGTTTTGTATGTTATCATGCATATTATCCCTATTGTACCTCTCAGATTCAGTGACGGATCAATTCAGAACACAGAATTTCGGGAGACGCAGGTTGAAGAAGATTATGAGTAAGTTTTACGACTGTCATGATAATCTCGTCAATAAATATTACTTCTGTTGCGCGTTATGAAGCTGGATGCATTTTATGTTCATTAGTGTGTCTGATGGTTCACTTGTCGTGACATTACTTACTTGGGTTAATCACGATTGACAAGGTGGGTGTCATCGACGAAGCAAAAGAGTCTGGCACTCCCACACCAACTGACCTTTTTCAACTCTGTACGAGTTAAAGGGTATCTGTGTAGATATGCCTTTTGTTCATATTTCGCAAATTTGCATTTGAATGAAGATTTTGATGGAATGTCTGTATTTACGTTCGTGTTATTGAACGAAGAACAATGCATGGATGTTACTCTCTGCAATTCTTCGTTTAATGTGACGTCCACTGGTACAAAATACATCAAATTCACTGTTGTAGAACTTTATACTGTAATCAAGAGAAGAGAATGTCATTCAAGATCAAATATCTCTTTAAAATATTCTGAAACATGGTATTTTGGACATATCTATCTAATTTCGTTACATGACAGATACACCAAAAGCCACAACCGTGAAACCTAGAAGGCGACTGTGGGAAATGAAACCTGATCAAAAGAAATGTGAAAAACCAGACCGGAAGGAGCACTTACCACATGACCAAAACAAATTTCATAATTTTCATACGAAATGTCAGATTTCCATAGAAAATCTCTTCGATTTGCGTTTTCTGTGATATTGATAAAACTCACTTCAGCATGGAAATTCGTGCAAAATCCTCGATGATTCATTAAAAAGACCTTGTTGATTTTATCTAGATGGTCTATGTATACTAAAAGACTTTGCATTGCCTTTATCAAATTTATGATATTAATTGGTTTCCACTAACTACAGGAGATAAGGAATGTTATCGTCGCTTAATACAGTATATGTTTTCAGTTGATTTTTTTTATTATTTTACCTGGCGATGTCATCATCTCGTTGAAGCGTTTTATTCTTATAAGCCCACGTGAAAACATAAAATCATAGGACTTGTTTTTCATTTGATGGATATATTTACAAATTTATGAGGTTTTATTAACATTTTTTTACACAATGCTCTTCGAAATGATATTGCTACTACAGAGAAGTCAACATTAATCAGTCTTCATTACAATCGGCGTTATGAACACATTATTGCTTATTTATCACTGCTCTTTGCCTGGCCAGTGTATTAAATGGTATTAGCATTCCCCTTCAAAACAAAACTAGCCATGGCTCCTGTCAAATTGTTCTACCCAATTGAAATCAATGGTTTGGAATACAAAAAAAAAAAAAAAAAAAACGTTGTTACAGCTTAACCTGTAATTATCGACGAGTTTGAAAACTCGTTTTCCAAACTCAAAGTCAATGGAACGAGGGGAAAATTTAAAGAAAAGAATGATTGACAGCAAAATCTATTAAACAGAAGAAACAGAATAAGATAATAACAGTTTTTTGGTGCAAGAAGTGGTCAACTGACTCATATCACAAGGCTTCAAAACATGCAAGTCGATGGAAATTATGAGGAAGTTTTACAGTCGTCAAAGTGATCTCATTGAGAAATATTCTATTTCTTTGTGAGATATGATGCTGAGAGTGTTTGATGCCCGTTATGTTTCTCTTGGTTCCATTGTTGTGTACCTTGGTTGAGAACGTGACATTACTTACATGGATTGACCAACTTTTACTTTGCAGGTGTCGTCGGTGAAGCAGAAGACGCTTGATTAACTGGAACACCTCGTCTTAATCTTCCTGTACTTTTTAGGTATCTGTGTGCAAATCCTAGGTTTATTTGATTTGCGTTTGGATTATAATTATATTGACATGTTGGTATTTCCTTGTTGTTTTGCAGAAGGAAAGTTGTCTTCGTCATTGACGATATCACCACTCACCTTCCCTGATGCTTAATGGCCAAACGGAATGCCTCTCTCCCTCAATGACAATGAACTGCTGAATCTGATTAGATCTTTTTTTGCTTTTTTGTAAGAAGGATTTGTTCGCAATTCATATGAATTAAAGACTCCATGAATTGCCTGCGTTAGAGTTCGATGTCCAGACATATTGGTGTGTCCTAGTTGCGTGATAAAGTATATATATAAAGTATCTATATATTATATATGCCAAATATAAAACGGTTCTTTTTCTCAAAGTTATAAAAGTGCAATAAGTTGAAGGGAGATTTCTTACTAATGAGAAAAAAATCAAGAAAAGAAAACGATATGCAATACCAAAGAAACATACGGGAATTTTGCAACGTCATTTTGATGTATTCGCGAGAGTTGTGCTTTCATATCTCTTGTGTTTTGACGATGTGATGTGCTTTTTTCATGTGCAATAAAAGGGATGTCGACAGTGCTTTATTTTGTTTTGTTTTTTTCGCCGTAAGACTTCATGACTTTATAATATTGGATGTGGAATTTTAAGGGAATTGAAAATAGAACCGAATCGAACAAAAATAAACAAATAACCTATGTAACCAGGTTTTGAAATTAACTCGATGGAACATTCTGCGGAGGTCCGACCCTGCTAATGGTCAAAAAGTATTCCTGACATCCTCATCCTCTCTCTCTCTCTCTCTCTCTCTCTCTCTCTCTCTCTCTCTCTCTCTCTCTCTCTCTCTCTCTCTCTCTCTTAAGTGTTGTGTCCTTGATTCTAAATTCTGGCGGAATTATATGATGGACGTGGTAAATACATTTCTGTTATATTTTTTTCATTTCATTTCCATAATTTCATATGAATAAAAATATAGTTCTGTTATTATGTAGCAACGAGATTCAATATAAAGAATAGACATGCAAAAATTAGGCTGTACAAACTAACAATGAAAAAACATCACAAATATATTAAAGATACACCACAGCCCATCTAAATTAAAACAAGGTTGGTAGAATGTTTGTCCAAAAAGTGACGGAATCCACTGCAAGCAGTTTGACTAAACAAAGAAATTAATAATAGTTGTCAAGGAGACGCGCACGAGCTCTGATTCCATCAACACGCGTCATGCCGATTGGCTATTATTATACACACGCTGGCCATTTGTGGGAGTGATAGCCATCGCAGTTCCTTTATATATAACTAATTAGAGCCAGCGTGACACGTTCGTAGATTTATTAATTGTTTATCAATAAATCAAATATATATATATAATATTTTGCTAAGCCAAAGTTTAATGATGAGGCCTCATATATCATAAACACGATCATCACATATGTATTCATTGTGTAGTATCGAAGGATGGATAACATAAATCAATGGTTGTTTATGGTTCCGAAGAAAGTAGGATAATGTAAATTAATCTGTAGCAGTCGTGATCACCTGCGGTAAGTTTATGTTATTAATACATCCTTTGCCCCTCCCCCCCCCCCAACCCCCCCCCCCACCCCCACCCCCCACCCCCACCCCCAACCCCCTCCCCGCCCCCCTCCCGAATAATCACATCAATGGATGTCTCGTAATATGAGAAATTCTATGTTAAGCAAAAGTAATTGATTTTTGACATTTCCTTTTGTGGTGAAGCAGACAAAACACAGAAAAAATACCATTTAAAATAACATAACCATGATGAATTCTTCATTAACATCTGTCTGAGACAGCAGTAAATATTTTTTTCTTTTCTGAATGTAATTTTGCGAAACATCATCCTTGTGATTCAAAACCTGATGTCATATAAAGTGCATGTGCGTCGTTATGGGTACCATTTGTTCAATGCAAATGTAAAGACAATTGTTTTCAAAGATGAGGTCACGTTATGAACCCTTCTTACGATCCGATTGGCTATGTACTCGTTTTATGTTCTCATGTTACACTGGAAAGTATATATAGAGACTCTGAATGAAGGCGACAGTCTTTTTCCATATACAGACACACGACCACTAACAGGTAAGTAAACTTGACAAATGTATAAACAGTGTTTCATATAGCATCCCTGACGAGAAGGAGAGAACAGCTGTTTGATGCATTTCAATGCATTACATGACTATGCTGTATCGAAAGACACTATCCTCTTGTGTGTCTTGTGTGTCTTTATCTTCTCTTGTGTGTCTTGTGTGTCTTTATCTCCTCTTGTGTGTCTTTTTCTCCTCTTGTGTGTCTTTTTCGTCCAGTTCAGTACGTTTTTCTCGAGAATGGTTCAAGTGAATTTTGTTAAAATTAATTTGCCTAAAATGCTATTGAATTTTTTTTTCAGCAAAAATGGTAATCGATTGTTACGATATTTTAGGTATAAAACATTTGATTCTACAAAAAATGTATTGCATTTATTTCAGGTTGATTAACCAAAAATCGATATAAGTCCTAGCTGACTATAACTACCAAAATAACGCAAAAGAACAAGCATTGTTTTGTTTATGATTAAAACCAGTGTCGATAAATAATATTAATTATTGTTCATGTCAAACTAATACATATTTCTTTCAGTTTATTGGTATAATGAACAAATTTTATAATGGAATTAATATGAAATTATCTTTGAAGATAACATATTGTTTTATCTATGTTTCAATATGTTACTTACCATCCATGTTGTTATAATCCTCGTCCATGAAGCAGAATACGCTTACTATTACGGAACACCTGGTCGTATTCTCTATGTACTTTTACAGAAGTCTCCGTGTAAATCTTTCTTTTGTTCATATTGTGTCATAGTTTTATTGAGTTTAAGTTAGGATTATGATTCTGTCGACATTTTTTGTATTTTCACTTTGTTACTTTAATGTAAATCGCCAGCTCTAATATATAATTACTTCTATGTCAAAATTAGAATAAGAATATGAAGTCCAGATGATATCCAAAGAAATACACCTATACAAAATATTCTAGGATATTTCTTTTACGCATTTTCATGTTTCATATTGTACCATATGCAAATTACTAAAGAATGGCTGAGGGCACTTACTTGAACTTCATAGCAATATTAGCCTACTATTTATATTAAGGTAAATCAGAACGCTTTGTCTGGGTATCTGAGAAACGTTTCCTCGCTTAATTTCCACTGTTTATGCCGAAATATATATTCGTAATATGTATTTGTAACAAGATATTTTAAAAATATGAATTTATTCAGAAGCTTGGTAGCGTCTCAGGATATTGTCGAATGTATACCTCTGAGTGTCGGATTCGAACAAAAGCACATTTACTGTTACCCGATGTATGTTTTAGAGGCGACTAATGTAGCAACCGGAGGCTCTTTTATGCTTTTTATTTATAACTAACACGTCATATCTACTCTAATATGTCGTTACCCGTAATATTTCAGTGTTTCCTATTTTAACCATCTGATCCCTAACTCAATTAATTCAACCGTATTATCTGATTTTTCTCTTTTTTTAATTATTATCATTTTTTGTTATTTTGTATTTTTTTTTTTACTATTTTCTGGGTGTTAAACTATAAATCGGTGACGAAACGAATATGCCTTTCGCGGTTAAATGGAAACCTGTCTGGCGTGATGCTGATTTAAAAGTTCAAACGGCTGTATTGTTAAACAGCCTCCGTTTGTCTTCCACATCATCTGTGGGCGCTATCAGTTTTCATTCATGACCTTGATGACAAACCCATCTCAATAAAAAAAAAATAATAAAAAAACATTCTAGAGCAAAGATCTACTATTCGGCCGATGTTTGATATTAAGCTATTAAGTATATATATCATTACCATCGGGATATTTCGGTATTAAACCCGTCAAATATAGAATACAAACTGGCCTAGTCATCAGATGTCGATTTTATATATGTTTCCATAGCGCTGGCAGGATATCATAATTCTTATTTTATGAATCTTTTTTATTCTCCCTGCACGATTTCTAACGTTGTTTCAAAGAATTCAAATAAGATTAGATACCAAATTCAGATTATTAACTGGCGCCATCTTAAGAAGAAATACAAATGTGTTCACTTCAACATGTCTTGATTAACTAAACTTTCACATGCGGTATACGATTCATTTACATTCACTGATGGCAACGATACAAGTGAAATAAGATTTCCGGGGTTTTTTTATTATTTTTTTTTTTTATCAAAATTGTTTCATTTTTCTGACACGCTTTGTTTTCTAAGGGTGTCCGTTAAAATTTACTAAACAACGCAAGAGAGATACTAATATATGAGAATCCATTATCAGCTGTTAAATGTGGTGGGTTGTTTGGAACAGTTTGTCCTATAACAATGATGCTGAACATATTCTTTGTGTTCTTTCAGGTTTCCTGACACCATGGCTTTGGTAAATTTCCTGGTAACCCTGGCGGTTTTGCATTTAACAAACGCATTGTTCTACACCACCAGCAAAGAAAATGATCTTCCACGGATGGGAAAGCGGCAACATTTCCATTTATTCGATGAGTTAGGACGCTTTCGCAAACAACTTTCAAAAACAGGACAAGAAGCGGACGATCTGCTAGAGGAAACAGAAAGAACGCAGGATAGAAGGCGAATCACCGAGGATATTAAATGGCCTTTGTACTGGAATCGCAATTCAAAAGGTAAGAACTGAATATATAGATAAACTTTATTTCTAGATATATCCAGATGTGTTTCCTCTTATTTGCGCTTATTTCTATTTCCGTCATTGCTTTCACGAAATAGCAAATAGCATTTAAAACTTCTGAATACTTTTGGAAAATTTGAAAGAATTGCACATTGGTAAAACGGTACCGCCATCATCCTTGTCTGGCAATACTGATAAGAAGAAGATTTAATACTTGATAGCAAAACGTGTAACCAGTCTCTTTGTATATAACTGAAGCAAATTGTTCCAAATAATATTTTACATTAAAGCATACAGTATGTAGTTTGCGATGGTCGTAAGAATCACTCGTTGGTCTATAACATACAGTATATTGGTAACATATGCATGTCATTTTTCGTGATAGTCAACAAATGAATAAACGCTGACAACCAAACAATATATATTTACTTTGTACGTTCAGCTGTTTCCTATAACAATCGCCTACTCATTTACGTTGGAACAGCGGAAAATTGATGAAAGTTATTTAATAGCTGGATGTTGTCGGGGCAACCGACACAATGAAAACTATGGATATGCAGTCTCAGGATATGAGAATATGAAAATTAATAAAAATAGAAATTTCATTTCTCCTTTTATTTCCGAAAATTTCAAAAATGTACGGCTTAAAGTTATACCTTACATTTCCCCATAAGTGAGATGCAACTATCAGCTACAACTGAATACTAGAAGTGATAATTAGTAAACATATTACCAATGTTGTTTCAGGAAAATGACAGACATATGATGTTGTAGGTTCATCTTGTTATCTCGAAGTCGTATAACTCGAAGACCCCGTTTATTTCGAGGCATTTCGTCGAGCTCTGTCTAACTTTACACAAAACTTTTGAACTCACTTAAATCGAATACTGTTATCTCTAAGTTTCCCCGTTGTCCCCCCGAGTTCAAGATAACGAGGTTCGACTGCAATAATAACAGGAAAGCTATTTATTTACAATCTGCACAGTCTAGTTACAATATTAGCATTAAGTTGTACACGACGCTGATATGTTGCTAACATGCTTATTTTTGACGTGGCTTGTTTGTATGTTCTATACAAAACTAGACATCGCACGTTTAGAATATTGAAGCTATACTTTGTTTTAGTTAATGTAACAATAATATCATAATCCTCGACGAAATAGCTCGTTCTAGATTTTCTAGAGGTCATGGCAATGCCTATGAAAGAAGACTAATTATTACTCCAGAATACTCTATAAAGGCAACAGAGAACATTGTTTATTTTAATGTCCCCGCTAAAATTCGAACCCGTGACCTCTGTATTAATAATATGACTTTCAACCGACCGAACTTAAGAGAAATTCTCTTTTAACAAAAGTTATGTTGCGGCTAGCATGCTACCAGAGTAACATGAACAATATTTGAAGTATGATTGTTGATTAAGTTCCTATCCCAATGGTGGTTTACTGGACAATTGAATATTATTTGATTCTATTGCAGTGAACTGGGCCGAGTGACGAACTTTATGGCGACAACGATTACATCGGCATAGAAGACCACATTTACATCGTAAAAGTCTCGAAAAATAGCCTGAAAATGAAAATTTGAATCCGAATAAAAATCAAAAAGACAATTTCTTTACGTTTTGTGTGAAGCAATGATGTATGAGTTGAATTAGACATTCTGCATAACAATGGATATGCCAAGAAAGGAACAGCTTTCAAGACTTATCAACTCATTAACTAGGAACCAGTAATTCTTAAAATAAAATATTACATTAAATGTTTTACACTTTACACATACAGTATGTTTAATCACAAACCACTATGTGCTTTTATAATGATAGTTTGATTGTAAATATGGTGATAATTTTGTCGGTGTCCTGTCTTGTTATGCTGAGGTTTGGATTTTTTGTCTTTGAGTGCTGACTCGATAATATCTTTATTTGCTCATAGTTAGCCTGGTTTCATCTTGGTTGAGGTTTAATTAAGATTATGTTGACACGGCGCAAGTTGTACAAGTTACACGTGAACAACAGAAGGGACACAAATACTTAATGTGTTTTACAAGTCGGAGTATCGTGTATTTTGCAAAAAAATACCATAACCCAGATAATTATCTACCAGAAAAGGAATATGTTGAATAAGATTAGTATTTTTTACGTAGTTGATATTTCATAATTCACAGTGGATTGAGGTTTGAACTAGTGACAAATCATCCTCAAAGCGGTTGCCTTACAACTAGGCTTAAGGAAAATTCCCATTTGCTTTGACTAGAAATTTGACACCTACTCTTGGAATCGATACATCTTCTTCTCTCCTGAAGCTCAGCCCCTCGAACAACCAAGGTGCATTAGCTCTAATATTGTCCAAAAGAGACACACAAGTGAATAACACCTTTTAATCATTTAGAGTTAGGTACAGTTGAGCAAAACAATCGAATAAACTGCATTATACAGCTGTTTGTCCTTCTAAGACTCGTTACTGATGCTAAGGGGCTAATTTAGGAAGCCTAGGAGGCGACAGAGGAAAATTCAAAATTATAGAAAGAAAGACAAAATCTAGACTGGCCCTTTAATTCAGTGGCTTTTGTTTACATATCAGATAAGTATATATGTACCGTGCCACTATTCGAACGAATTAAAACGTAGCATGCAGGTTACAGCAAAGGTTGTACAAGAGACACACACGAACAACGCCTTTTAGTAATTTAGAATTAGGTACAGTAGAGCCTAACAATGACTGTATCACGCTGCTGGTTCCATCAGCCTTCTTTTTGAAGTCCAGAAAACTAAGAAAAATCAAAATTATCGGAAGAAAAGTCAAAATCTTATTGTCCATAAAGCTTTTTACAATAGAAATGGACTTCTTTTCACCGAAAGATTATTTTAAATCACACAATTGTCGTATTTTTTCAAATTTGATTGATTTCTAGAGAACGAGTATTTGTGCCATCATTCTAATGAATCTCAACCTGGCACTTGCCCCAAAATTCAAAGCATTTTCATATATCAGATAATTTTAGAACAACCATGTGTATCGTGAAATATAAAATCAATCTGCACTATACTGTTGTTTTGGGCATGTCTCCAATGTAAAAGTAAGGGTCTCCTAAATTGTTTAAAGCTGAGATGAGACTGAAGAATATTATGATGGGTTAAAATTGATGTCAAATTCAAGATTGAGAAGTGCAGTAACCGCAGCATTAAATAAATTTCAAAATTTCAATAAATGCTTGAAAAAAACGTCAAGTCGTGTCACTATTTGAAAGAGTTCAAAATTGTATGATACCAGGACTGATTGATAAATTGTTAACTTAGTACTGAAGATTCAATTCCTTGACTATTTAAGACTGGGTACACGCAGACTGGTGTCATTTGGTTTGTTTAAGGCAAGGCAATAATGCAAATTACTTTTTCAAAAAGAGATAAAATCGGTCAATGAGCAGTGGCTCAATATTTACATGTTAAAGGTCTAGAACCTAAGTATATCTATACTAATATGGCAGCAACACTAGGCAATGATGCCCCTTCATATGCTACAGTGAAAAGATAGATGGCAGAGTTTAAGCGTGGCAGGCAGAGCATTGGGGATAACGCCAGTCCTTAAAGGCCTGTCACTGTTGCAACAATCAATAGGATTCGACAACAGGTTAGAGTCTATATAAGTCTTCTCCCAAGACAACATGGTGGTCAGACATAAACATGATACACCATAAACATACATACATACATACAAGCCTTACATTACATACGTATAATCATAAAAGTGTTGACAGATTAATCCATTTTAAATTATGGAAGACAACTCTGTAACTTTTTATACTTTAATTTTATCATTATAAGAAGATAATTAACAATCCGCCAGCTTCTCAGTCATGGTATGAACATTTAAATTCACCAAAGCCTTAACGAGTCGCTCGTGCAGATGAGACAACTTTTATAAGGTTTCTTTGAAAGCGCTTGTATTTTCTGTCGTCGCCATGTTATCTGATTGTTTGATACAGAACAAAACCGTCAACTCATGACATTTTTATATACAATATTTAATATCTGGCGTCAATGCGTCTTTAACGGCTTTGTTAGCAATAGATATAATACTAAGACTAGGAAATCGGACACCCTACCTTAACAAGCTCGGTTGTTGAACTGTAACTTATTATGTAAAGGCATATTGACAAGATGCAAATGAAGATCTTATTTGGTAACAACAATAAACAGAAAGTGTTAGACGCTCAGGAAAAAAAGTCTAACTACAGTGGCAGTTTAAACAGTTACATAAATATTGTTGCTCCTTTTTTCGTGTCACTTGTGTGTTTATCCTAACTTTAGTTGGTTATTTTGTCATACATTTCACAGACAAAGCATATTCTTCTACATGCGAATCTTCCATTTTATTTCATTGTTTTACTATACATAGATATCTCCTATTTAGTTTCTGATTCTTAATTATTATTCTACCGAAAGGTGTTTAGTTTTATTTCAGAATCTATAAAGACACAAAAAGGTTTTCATTATATGTACTGCCATTGGGTTATGAGACATATCTGTATAAGATTTGTCTTTTCTTTATTTACCGCTAGTGTGTTATAAATCAGTCTATCGAAACGGTCTCCAGCAACATTATGACTTTGATTACAAAGGGAATAAGTATGAATATCATATTTCTAGACAATATTTACAGAAAAAAAGATTTTCCCATGAAAAGAGGAGAGAAAGCCATTGAGCAGTCGTCACGAAAGTGTTAAAGAAGATAAGAAGTTTTACGGTCACCATAGTGATCTCATTCAGAAATATTCTTTTTATATTTCTTTGTGCATGTGAAGCTAAAAGTGTTTGATGCTCGTTAGTTTGCTAGTTGGATCCATTGCTGTATACCTTGTTCTCATTTGAGACGTGACATTAAATTGACCAAGGTTTACAGGGTGTCGTCGACGAAGCAGAGGACGCTTACACTTCCGAAACATCTGGTCTCCTTCTTCCTGTGCTTTTTTCATGTAAATCTTTATTTTCTTCTTCTAATTTCAATTATGATTATGTAGGAGTGCTCGATTGACGAAAATGACATAAAGATCGACAAAGTTTTCTTGTCCTCCAATGAAAAAAAGTAATTAAAATGAAATTAACATGTGTGATGTTCTTTGATATTTATAACAATATCAAGTTATTATTATATTCTGTAATCTGATATACCATAGCTACTGTCAAACGATGCAAATCTATGCATCATTTATAGGAAGAACAATTCATCTATAACCCTAACCAATACCAGACTTACATTAAGATGATATTGCCTGGTGTTAGTAACAGGATATGATTTGGTGTAACACAGACTGTTATAAAAACAATATGTCTAACTCAGGTAACATGATATTATTTTGTGTCAGTAAAACAGACTTTAAAAAACCCCGATAGGTCTGATTACTGTAACATATTATATGGTGGATTTCAATGACATTTTAACAGATAAATCTGGAAGGAGTGGACCATGACATCTTGACAACGACAGCAGACCCAGTAAGGGTTGAACCTTATCCACTACCTTTTCACATGAAAACCCTAGTTGAGAAGATAATCGAGATGGATGTCATGGAACCATGACAAGTCGTTATGGTCAAGAAAAAGGACAAAATCCGGTTATGTATTGACTTTAGTAGCCTCAATGAAATAACGGTGTTTGATGCGGAAACTATGTCAAACATCGAAGCCATTTTCGCCAAACTTGCCGGATACTCGTATTTTTCGAAGCTTGATCTTACAAAGGAGTATTGGCAAGTGCAAATGTCTGACAAAGCTATGGCGATCACCGCCTTTACTACTCCTCAGGGACTTTTCCAGTTCAAGGTCATGCACTATGTGTTTTTGGTCAACGCATCAGCGACGTTCAGCAGACTCATGCAGAAGTTGCTTGTTGACATGAAAAACTTTAAAAACTTTGATATCCTGTTATACGAAGACCTGAACTGAACAATAGATATTCTAAAGGAACTGTTTTCCGATTAAGGAACGCAGGACTGACGGATCTACCGACAAAATGTTTCCTCGCACATAAGAGTTTGCCTTGTTTGGGACATACAGTCGGGGAACCAAGAGTGAATCCGGAACCCGAGAGAGTACAGGCAAGAATTGAAGCTCCACGGCAAAATGACAAAGAGGTCATTTCTCGGCTTAGCAGATTTCTACCGGAGATTTATACCTGCTTTCTCGGCTATTGCTTTACTTGTAGAACTTACAAAAAAGAAACAAGCATAAAGTGAGCTGGCAGAAAGCCAAGAGAAAGCATTTAATGCGTTGAAGAAGCTTCCGACTTCCCTGCCGATCTTGAAACTTCCTGACTTGGAGGTAGACTTCTTTTTGAGGACTGACCAAGGGATTGGTGCTGTACTTCTCGAAGAAGGAAGTG
This sequence comes from Ylistrum balloti, assembly GCF_031769215.1. NCBI lineage: Eukaryota > Metazoa > Mollusca > Bivalvia > Pectinida > Pectinidae > Ylistrum > Ylistrum balloti. The sequence goes on along the minus strand of NW_026782694.1, from coordinate 34,344 downwards.
GTGAAAAATTCCAAGTGGCATACGCCAGAGAGAAGAGAATTATGCCGCAGTGGAGAAAGAATGTTTTGCTATAATTGGGAAATTCTGAAATTTAAACGTCAGATTTATGGAGGAGAATCACTCTTGAAACAGACCATCACTCACTGGTGTATTTGAAATGAACAAAGACAGCAAATGGTAGGCGTATGCGATGGGCCTCAATTCCTCAACATTACAGGTTCAGGACAAGTGTCATTAGAGAAAGCGACATTGTTAAAACCGACTTTAGTCCCACTTAATCGATGATTGCTTTGGACATGCAAATTTCTTCTGTCATGTACGCGATGTGATTTATTGTAAAAATGTGTTCAGTTTTTCTTAGGCAGTGGGATATTGTCACGATCGCGGGTATCTCTACTGATATAATTATATAGTGTGTGTTAAGTGTGTCGTGTTTTCTTCCGTCGTGGCGTGCTGCGTAGGAGGGTAATTGACAATGCACGAGCAAGAGCCATGACAGTGCTCTATCGGGCACTATTTATACTGGCACATAAGATATAAAGAATGTGGTAAGTATTGTTGAGGTTATCTATAGTTATATTTCTAGGTTTGGTGGTTAAACTTTATTTATCCTTGGTTAGTCGTGCAATGTTGAGTTATCAATTATGCAAAAAGGTAAACATTGTATAACTGTTTTTATACTCCGCCGGAGGCGGTCGTATATTGGCGTCATCTTCTTCGTCCGTCCGTCCGTGCGTCCGTACGTCCATTTCATGTGAACGCAACTCCTCCTAAACTAATCATCAGATTTTCATGAAACTTGCTCAATGTCACTACTACAATAAGTGGATGTGCATAAAAGGGCGATTTTTTGTTTCGTTGATTTTTGTAAGATTTATGCCATTTTCAACTTTGTATCTGTAACTTGCTCACAGTGGAACATTGTGAACGCAACTCCTCCTAAAATAGTTATCAGATTTTCACAAAACATGCTCAATGTCACTACTACAATTGATAGATGTGCATGAAGGGGCGATTTTTACGGTTCATTGATTTTTGTAAGATTTATGCCATTTTATCTTGATCTTTATATTTTGTGGCGGCGTATGTTGTGTCCACGGCACTCTTGTTGATATTGTAATGCATATTATTTCAATCGCATTTCCAAATACAAATATGTAAAAGAGGTTTAAGGAGGGTATCTAGACTATATGCGGCATGTATCTAACTTCTTATAACTTCAATGCTCATAGAGATTTATTGTATGGATGCCCAGAGGTAGCATATGGTAACCTTGTTAGAATGCTGTTAGCACATTTCAAGGGATTAAAAGTTATTACCATTATTTCAATACATTTGGCTTTGACGGCTGGCTAGGGTTGTTGCTAACAAATTCAGGAATAAGTATCAAGCTATTTTGGGAATTTATGCTTTTGAATAATAGTATATTTGGTAGTTAAGAGTTAAATGTAATGACAATGTGGGTTTGTAATTGCGTTTGTGTTTCTACAGCAAAATATGGACTATGTAAGAAGCTGAGTCGTCATACTTGACCAGCCTTCTAAAGAATAGCAGCTTAATTGTCTTTATTGCTGCATTTACGTGGATGGATCACCATATCACAGTTATTTGTTAAGGTCAGTGACGGAGAAGGCTGTTTATACTAAGGACTTTGCCGTGTCAGACGTCCGTGCGGACATGCTGTTGAGCATGAGTATGTATTTTTGTGTGTGTGTGTGTGTGTGTGTGTGTGTGTGTGTGTGTGTGTGTGTGTGTGTGTGTGTGTGTGTGTGTGTGTGTGTGTGTGTGTGTGTGTGTGTGTGTGTGTGTGTGTGTGTGTGTGTGTGTGTGTGTGTGTGTGTGCATATTATGTCGTTTGTGTTCATTGTTGTTTATATGAATTAACACAATTTATTGAACAAAACCGCTATTGTGTTTTCTTGTCCCTGAAACTAGACTAACCTCGACACGATACTATTTGTTGTCAGTAACACCAATTTTATAAAACAATAGGTCTGATTGTTGTAATATGATACAACTTTGTGTCAGAAACACGGACTCTTATCAAAACAATAGTTCTGGTTACTGTAACCGGATATAGTTTGTTGTTAGTAACACAGACTTTTATAAATCATTAGGTCTGATTACAGTAACGACCAACATTAGGGGAATACTGAAATAATGCTAAAGGTTGACTGCATATCATTGATTGGTTTCAGAACAAAATGTTTCTCAAAGGTCAAAATCGTTATAGGTTACCTCATTGCATCACATTAATAGCGTTCGTCTAGGCAAAGACTTCGCTTAATTGTTTTAATTTTCGTTAATCCTGTCGTGAGGTACACTTGCAAGGAGAAGCATGGAAGAGGCTGGAACTCATATCTTATCTATATTGATGCTAGGAAAAGCTTTATTCGCTAAGAGTGTCCATATTGTGACAGAATGGTGATGTGACCCAGTATCACTTTATATTACGCTTTTGAATATTAATCTTGCAATAAATGGCATATATATTTAATACCTTAATCTTTCGTAGAGATGTGTAAATGCTTCTGTATAGTTGTTATCCATCGTGATCTAGGAAAGTGGTGAAATATTATCAGTAAAAAGTGGAGTGTTCTGCTGTGCCATACTTTGTTTTGACCGGAAGTGACGTATTAACTGTGCACGCTTGTAGAAGTTATTTACAGAATTAATATGACAGCAGTATTTTCACTGTGTTTACGGGAAAACTTTTGTAAGTCTAGCAAGTATAAATTATAGAATTATAAGTAATGTAGTTATTAATGTATTAATATTTATCGTAATTATGAGATCTCAGGATTCCGACGGATAAACCGACGGTAGAACATCAGCACGTGAAAACCGACGCGCGTCTGTTGGTCTTTTCCGACCGGATTCAGTTTGACAGAAGCTGTCAGCTAGTACAATTGTGTGTTGTGTGTGTGCTGTGTTTGTACTATCCGCCGGGTCACTTGGTGAATTCGTAGTCCCGATGCGGTCTGTCTTTTGTCCTGTGAAATGTCGGGGGTGGTATTACTGATAGGAATTTATTATTAAGGGTCTTTTGAGAAGTTTTTCCAAATATTGAATATTTTACAATAATACTAATAGTTATGGTAAACGTACTAGGGCTGTAGTCAAACTATTCGTTCTTATAGGGATGGACGGTGGGTTTTTTTTTTATCACGGAGTAATTTCTAATTCCCGGTATTATTATTTATACATGAAGGTTTTAAAGACAATGCAGCGTTATAATCAAAATATATTACAAATCAGTTAGTGTACATATGGTATGTTATGATTTTATATCATAGTACCCTTATCTCAGATTTTACATTGTTTCTGTGTTATAAGGTTACAAGCTAGAAGAAGACTGTTACAATAAATTCCAACCTTGGGACTATAAAACATTTGTAGTCAGGGAGTTTATCCTTGTTTTATTTATTGTGTAGTGTAATAAATATCCCAAGATCCAATTCTTTGCTGATTGGCGAAATCCAGGTGTTTCACCTGTGTAATATATACCCCAAGATCCAATTCGTTGGTGATTGGCGAAATCCAGGTATTGTACCTGTGTAATAAATATCCCAAGATCCAATTCTTTGGTGATCGGCGAAATCCAGGTATTTTACAGTTACTACCTGAGACAGTAATGTAGAGGTAGTACAGTCTTTTTTTTAAGTTTTGTTCTCATAAATGTTATTTTATGATATATTTCAAAACCTTCATTAGAAAAAATGACCAAAATATATGCCATTGTTGAAAAGTAGGTTACGGTAATTAAGTGCCCTAATTACTAATTAAGTCACACTTGAGTACCGTTTTTTGTCTTAATGCATCTATAAACAATACGTTTATCACGTGCAGTGTATTTGTTTGAAATATTTTACATGAATTAGAGCAATGAAGTTACAGTCAGGGTAAGAGAGGCATGTCATTTAAATAGACTAGTTACAATTTAAAGTGCAAGAGCACCAGTCACCATCTTATTCCGGTTAATGAAAATGAAAATTGAATTATTTTGTATGAAAAATTATTTCAAATAAATTTCACGGTATAATAATTCTTCCGTGCATTACTTGTATTTTTGAGCTTTAACATAAGATGCTTTGACACTAGAGCTTTAACATAAAATAGACATCATGACATCATGACAATTCTTGTTATCCAATGGACGGATTAAGCAGTGGAATTGGAACATGTACTGCCAAACACACTCATCATCAATTTGCATGCCTTTCGCCCCCCATTATACACATTCATCATTGCCGATGATGGCAATTGTCAAAACACAACATCATCATCATCAATTCATCATTATACACATCATCATCAATTCATCATTATACACATCATCATCAATTCATCATTATACACATCATCATCATCATCATCATCATCATCATCATCATTATACACATCATCATCATCATCATCATCATACACATCATCATCATCATCATCATCATCATCATTATACACATCATCATCATCATCATTATACACATCATCATCATCATCCCATCATCATCATCATCATCATCATCATCATCATCATCATCATCATCATCATCATCAAATACACAACAGCATCTTAATACACATCATCATCAGCAATACATCATTATACACAGCATCATCATCATCAATTCATCATTATACATCATCATCATCATCATCATCATCATCATCATATACACATCATCATCATCATCAATTCATCATTCATATACATCATCATCATCATCATCAATTCATCATTATACAAATCATCATCATCAATTTATCATTATACACATCATCATCATCAATTCATCATTATACACATCATCATCATCATCATCATCATCATCATCATCATCATCATTATCAATTCATCATTATACACATCATCATCATCATCAATTCATCATTATACACATCATCATTGTCATAATCAACAATCATCAATTCTCGATTCATCCTCAGTCACAACCATATTCACAAACATTCTCTCACATATTAAGTGGCAATGAATTTCTACCGATTTATCATATTGTGAGTGTTCATTATATAGATACATGTACATCATATATAATTCACTTTCACACGAGACCTTTCAATTTTCATACATTCACTCACTGATTTTTTCTATAGGAAAAGCAAAGATTTCTATAGGAAAAGGAAAGCTGCCGAAAGACAGACAAGTAGACAGAAGAAACTGATAGACATTTCATTTTTGTTATTTTCAAAGTTTTAATTCTGAACAAGACACTTCCATCAAAATGAAAGATGTAAATGATATGATATAACAAAAGAAAGTTGTATAGAGAAAGAGAGAGAGAGAGAGAGAGAGAGAGAGGGGGGGTTTATCAATAATTCATTATGAATATCTATATTATAATGTTTTTGTTGACAATAAGTATCTGCATAAGGATGTAGGAGATATTCAGAAGATTTTGCCATTTTCCCAGTCTTTTTGAAAATTATGTTTATATTTATCATCTTTTCCATTTGATATATATTTTTGTATTTCATATGATTCTTTTATTGAGCCTTTAAGACCAGTTAAGGATAGTGGTTTTTGAAAGCATCTTGTTTTGTAAATACAATATTTAATTATAAGGATAATATGATTATCTACATTGAATCGGATTCAATTTTCCTCATGTTTACCAAATATAAATGTCTCTTTATTAAAAGAAAAGGGATAAATAATGAATCTAACAAGGTTTCAAAGTTTGTTATCAGGTTTTGTACCTGAATGCATTCCCATAAAGCATGTTCAATCGTTTCTATTTCTGACTTACAAAAATAACAATATGGATTATCTACTAATCCAGCTCTATGTAGATATAAGTTAGTCGTTAAGATGTGCTGATTAATTCTGTATTGGAACCACTGTAATTTTGTATTTTTTGTTACTTGAAAAGGCATTTTATAAATATTTCTCCAGATATTATCAGTAAAGTCAAAGTATTCCCACCTCTTTCTACCTGTTGACACAGTATCATTTTTACTAAGTAAACTATAAAAATCTTTTGTCCCTTTCATTTGTTTTAAAAATATTTGTATATTGCTGGGTATAAAAGGATAACTTACATTTTCTGATTCTTGTTCTTGTATCTGAGACAGATGTTTCTTAATAGCAGAAATCAGACCTTGATACTGAAGAAAGTTTGTTTCAATGTTAAAAATTTGTCTGAATTCTTGTAAAGTATAAAATAAGTTGGTATTATTCCCACTCATAAGATCATTCACTATGACTATTCCTTTCCTGAACCAGTTTCCATAGAAAACACTTATTATTTATTTTGAATGATTTGTTGTACCATATTGGCATTTTTGCAATGGAGTTATCTCCCTTAGATTGATTTTCACTTACTTTGACTAATTTGTTCCATGCATTAAATACATCTTTGCAAAATAGGTTTTTGGATATTTTTTCACATTTTAAAATACAATCAGTTCCACATTTTGCTAAAATGTCTATAATAATTTAATCTTTTTTTAATTTCTTGCCATTTACCTGATGTAATATACAACCTTCTTATCCATGTTAATTTCAAAGAATCTATAAAGGAATTTAAATGTATCATTTTCAACCCACCATCTATATAATTCTTGATTACTATGTCCCTTTTAGTTTTCTCTACCTTGTTTTTCCATAAGAAGTTGAATAATTGTTAAGGTGTTTAAGAAAATACTCATCTGGATTTGGTATTGCAATAAATAGGTGATTTAATTGCGAAATAAGCAATGATTTTATGATATGAATTCTACCTATTGGTGTAGTAATTCTCCTAGACCAAGTATTGATAAGTGCCTTTATTTTAACTAGTTTTTTATCATAATTCAGTCTAGGGATGAGGTGTAAATTTACATGAAAGTTGATGCCAAGAACATTAAATGCTTTAATTCCCCTTTGTAATTTCTATTCTGGATAAAGAATTTCCACACTATATTTTTCTTCCCTATCCATATAGCCTCTGATTTTGATCTATTAATTTTCAAACCTGAGAAGGCGGAAAAAAGTTGTACGTCTGTACTTAGGCAGACCATTTCCTGTACATCTAATTATACTAAAATGGATCAAAGTTGTACATATGTACTCAGGCAGATCATTCCCTGTACATCTAATTATACTAAAATGCATCAAAGTTGTACATATGTATTTAGGCTAAAATGGATAAAAGTTGTACATATGTATTCAGGCTAAAACAGATAAAAGTTGTACACATGTCCTCAGGGAGATCAATGCCTGTTCATCTAATTACACTAAAATGGATAAAAGTTGTACATATGTATTTAGGCTCAGTTTGCACATATGTATTTAGGCTAAAATGGATAAAAGTTCTACATATGTATTTAGGCTAAAATGGATAAAAGTTGTACATATGTATTTAGGCTGAAATGGATAAAAGTTATACATATGTTCTCAGGCAGATCATTTCCTGTTCATCTAATTAAAATAAAACGGATAAAAGTTGTACATATGTATTTAGGCTAAAATGGATAAAAGTTATACATATGTACTCAGGAAGATCATTCCCTGTCAACTAATAACACTAAAATGGATAAAAGTTGTACATATGTATTTAGCCTAAAATGGATAAAAGTTGTACATATGTACAAAGGCTAAAATGGATAAAAGTTGTACATATGTACTCAGGAAGATCATTGCCTGTTCATCTAATTACATTAAAATGGAGAAAAGTTGTACATATGTATTTAGCCTAAAACGGATAAAAGTTGTACATATGTACTCAGCAAGATCATTCCCTGTCAACTAATAACACTAAAATGGATAAAAGTTGTACATATGTACTCAGGCTAAAACGGATAAAAGTTGTACATATGTACTCAGGCAGATCATTGCCTGTTCATCTAATTACACTAAAATGGATAAAAGTTGTACATATGTATTTAGGCTAAAATGGATAAAAGTTGTACATATGTATTTAGGCTAAAATGGATAGAAGTTGTACATATGTACTCAGGCTTAAACGGATAAAAGTTGTACATATGTATTTAGGCTAAAACGGATAAAAGTTGTACATATGTACTCAGGCAGATCATTCCCTGTTCATCTAATTACAATAAAATGGATAAAAGTTGTACATATGTACTCAGGCTAAAACGAAAACGTTCATCTAATTACACTAAAAAAGATAAAAGTTGTACATATGTATTTAGGCTAAAATGGATAAAAGTTGTACATATGTATTCAGGCTAAAATGGATAAAAGTTGTACATATGTACTCAGGCTAAAATGGATAAAAGTTGTACATATGTATTCAGGCTAAAATGGATAAAAGTTGTACATATGTACAAAGGCTACAATGGATACAAGTTGTACATATGTATTCAGGCTAAAATGGATAAAAGTTGTACATATGTACTCAGGCAGATCATTGCCTGTTCATCTAATTACACTAAAATGGATAAAAGTTGTACATATGTACTCAGCAAGATCATTCCCTGTCAACTAATAACACTAAAATGGATAAAAGTTGTACATATGTAGTTAGGCTAAAATGGATAAAAGTTGTACATATTTATTTAGGCTTAAACGGATAAAAGTTGTACATATGTATTTAGGCTAAAATGGATAAAAGTTGTACATATGTACTCAGGAAGATCATTCCCTGTCAACTAATAACACTAAAATGGATAAAAGTTGTACATAGGTACTCAGGAAGGTCCTTCCCTGTCAGCTAATAACACTAAAATGGATAAAAGTTGTACATATGTATTTAGCCTAAAATGGATAAAAGTTGTACATATGTATTTAGGCTAAAATGGATAAAAGTTATACATATGTATTTAGCCTAAAATGGATAAAAGTTGTACATATGTATTTAGGCTAAAACGGATAAAAGTTGTACATATATACTCAGCAAGATCATTCCCTTTCAACTAATAACACTAAAATGGATAAAAGTTGTACATATGTACTCAGGAAGAACATTCCCTGACAACTAATAAAACTAAAAATGGAAAAAAGTTGTACATATGGACTTAGGCTTAAAAAATGGATAAAAGTTGTACATATGTACTCAGGCTTCCCTGTCATCTAATAACACTAAAATGGATAAAAGTTGTACATATGTACAAAGGCTCAAATGGATAAAAGTTGTACATATGTATTCAGGCTAAAATGGATAAAAGTTGTACATATGTATTTAGCCTAAAATGGATAAAAGTTGTACATATGTATTTAGGCTAAAATGGATAAAAGTTGTACATATGTACTCAGGCAGATCATTCCCTGTTCATCTAATTACAATAAAATGGATAAAAGTTGTACATATGTACTCAGGCTAAAACGGATAAAAGTTGTACATATGTACTGAGGAAGATCATTCCCTGTCAACTAATAACACTAAAATGGATAAAAGTTGTACATATGTATTCAGGCTCAAATAGATAAAATTGGTACATATGTACTGAGGCTAAAATGGATAGAAGTTGTACATATGTACTCAGGCTAAAACGGATAAAAGTTGTACATATGTATTTAGGCTAAAATGGATAAAAGTTGTACATATGTATTTAGGCTAAAATGGATAAAAGTTGTACATATGTACTCAGGCTAAAATGGATAAAAGTTGTACATATGTACCCATGGATAAAAGTTGTATCTAATTACACTAAAACGGATAAAAGTTGTACATATGTATTGAGGCTAAAATGGATAAATGTTGTACATATCTACTTAGGCTAAAATGGATAAAAGTTGTACATATGTACTCAGGAAGATCATTCCCTGTAAATCTAATAACACTAAAATGGATAAAAGTTGTACATATGTATTTAGGCTAAAATGGATAAAAGTTGTACATATGTACTCAGGAAGATCATTCCCTGTCAACTAATAACACTAAAATGGATAAAAGTTGTACATGTGTATTTAGGCTAAAACGGATAAAAGTTGTACATATGTACTCAACAAGATCATTCCCTTTCAACTAATAACACTAAAACGGATAAAAGTTGTACATATGTATTTAGGCTAAAACGGATAAAAGTTGTACATATGTATTTAGGCTAAAATGGATAAAAGTTGTACCTATGTATTTAGGCTAAAACGGATAAAAGTTGTACATATGTACTCAGGCAGATCATTCCCTGTTCATCTAATTACAATAAAATGGATAAAAGTTGTACATATGTATTTAGGCTAAAATGGATAAAAGTTGTACATATGTATTTAGGCTAAAAATGATAAAAGTTGTACATATGTACTCAGGCAGATCATTCCCTGTTCATCTAATTACAATAAAATGGATAAAAGTTGTACATATGTACTCAGGTTAAAACGGATAAAAGTTGTACTTATGTACTCAAATGGATAAAAGTTGTACATATAAAAAACGGATAAAAGTACATAATTACTAAAATGGATAAAAGTAATAAAATGGATAAAAGTTGTACATATGTACTCAGGTTAAAACGGATAAAAGTTGTACATATGTACTCAGGCAGATCATTGCCTGTTCATCTAATTCCACTAAAATGGATAAAAGTAGTACATCTAATTATAATAAGACGGATAGAAGTTGTACATATGTATTTAGGCTAAAATGGATAAAAGTTGTACATATGTACTTAGGCTAAAATGGATAAAAGTTGTACATATAAAAGTTGTTATAATTAGGCTAAAATGGATAAAAGTTGTACCTATGTATTTAGGCTAAAACGGATAAAAGTTGTACATATGTACTCAGGCAGATCATTCCCTGTTCATCTAATTACAATAAAATGGATAAAAGTTGTACATATGTACTCAGGAAGATCATTCCCTGTCAACTAATATGTATTTAGGCTAAAATGGATAAAAGTTGTACATATGTACTCAGGCTAAAATGGATAAAAGTTGTACATATGTACCCAGGAAGATCATTCAATGTCATCTAATTACACTAAAATGGATAAAAGTTGTACATATGTATTTAGGCTAAAATGGATAAAAGTTGTACATCTAATTATAATAAAACGGATAAAAGTTGTACATATGTACTCAGGCTAAAAAGTATAAAAGTTGTACATATGTACTGAGGAAGATCATTCCCTGTCAACTAATAACACTAAAATGGATAACATTTGTACATATGTATTTAGGCTAAAAATGATAAAAGTTGTACATATGTACTCAGGAAGATCATTCCCTGTCAACTAATAACACTAAAATGGATAAAAGTTGTACATATGTATTTAGGCTAAAACGGATAAAAGTTGTACATCTAATTATAATAAAACGGATAGAAGTTGTACATATGTATTTAGGCTAAAATGGATAAAAGTTGTACAGATGTACTCAGGCAGATCCTTCACTGTTCATCTCATTCCACTAAAATGGATAAAAGTAGTACATCTAATTATAATAAGACGGATAGAAGTTGTACATATGTACTCAGGCTAAAACGGATAAAAGTTGTACATATGTACTCAGGCTAAAACGGATAAAAGTTGTACATATGTACTCAGGCTAAAACGGTTGTACATAAAATGGATAAAAGTACATCTAATTAAACTAAAATGGATAAAAGTTGTACATATGTTCAGGCTAAAACGGATAAAAGTTGTACGTATGTACTCAGGAAGATCATTCCCTGTTCAACTAATAACACTAAAATGGATAAAAGTTGTACATATGTACTGAGGCTAAAACGGATAAAAGTTGTACATATGTACTCAGGCTAAAACGGATAAAAGTTGTACATATGTACTCAGGCTAAAACGGATAAAAGTTGTACATATGTACTCAGGAAGACAATTCCCTGTCAACTAATAACACTAAAATGGATAAAAGCTGTACATATGTACTGAGGCTAAAATGGTTAAAAGTTTTACATATGTATTTAGGCTAAAACGGTTAAAAGTTGTACATATGTACTCAGGCTAAAACGGATAAAAGTTGTACATATGTACTCAGGCTAAAACGGATAAAAGTTGTACATATGTACTCAGGCTAAAACGGATAAAAGTTGTACATATGTACTCAGGCTAAAACGGATAAAAGTTGTACATATGTACTCAGGCTAAAACGGATAGAAGTTGTACATATGTACTCAGGCTAAAACGGATAAAAGTTGTACATATGTATTTTGGCTAAAATGGATAAAAGTTGTACATATGTATTTAGGCTAAAATGGATAAAAGTTGTACATATGTATTTAGGCTAAAACAGATAAAAGTTGTACATATGTACTCAGGAAGATCATTCCCTGTCATCTAATAACGCTGAAATTGATCAAAAGTTGTACATATGTATTTAGGCTAAAATGGATAAAAGTTGTACATATGTACTTAGGCTAAAACGGATAAAAGTTGTACATATGTACTCAGGCTAAAACGGATAAAAGTTGTACATATGTACTCAGGAAGATCATTCCCTGTCATCTAATTACACTAAAATGGATAAAAGTTGTACATATGTATTTAGGCTAAAATGGATAAAAGTTGTACATATGTACTCAGGAAGATCATTCCCTGTCATCTAATAACACTAAAATGGATAAAAGTTGTATATATGTATTTAGGAAGATCATTCCCTGTCATCTAATTACACTAAAATAGATCAAAGTTGTACATATGTATTTAGGCTAAAACGGATAAAAGTTGTACATATGTACTCAGGAAGACAATTCCCTGTCAACTAATAACACTAAAATGGATAAAAGCTGTACATATGTACTGAGCCTAAAATGGTTAAAAGTTTTACATATGTATTTAGGCTAAAACGGTTAAAAGTTGTACATATGTACTCAGGCTAAAACGGATAAAACTTGTACATATGTACTCAGGCAGACCATTCCCTGTCAACTAATAACACTAAAATGGATAAAAGTTGTACATATGTATTTAGGCTAAAATGGATAAAAGTTGTACATATGTACTCAGGAAGATCATTCCCTGTCAACTAATAACACTAAAATGGATAAAAGTTGTACATATGTATTTAGGCTAAAACGGATAAAAGTTGTACATATGTATTTAGGCTAAAATGGATAAAAGTTGTACATATGTATTTAGGCTAAAATGGATAGAAGTTGTACATATGTACTCAGGCTAAAACGGATAAAAGTTGTACATATGTATTTAGGCTAAAATGGATAAAAGTTGTACATATGTATTTAGGCTAAAATGGATAAAAGTTGTACATATGTACTCAGGCAGATCATTCCCTGTCAACTAATAACACTAAAATGGATAAAAGTTGTACATATGTATTTAGGCTAAAACGGATAAAAGTTGTACATATGTACTCAGGCTAAAACGGATAAAAGTTGTACATATGTACTCAGCTCATCTAATAACACTAAAATGGAAAAAAGTTGCACATATGTATTTAGGCTAAAATGGATAAAAGTTGTACATATGTACTCAGGCTAAAATGGATAAAAGTTGTACATATGTACCCAGGCTAAAATCAAAAGTTGTACATAAAATGGATAAAAGTTGTACATATGTATAGGCTAAAACGGATAAAAGTTGTACATATGTATTTAGGCTAAAATGGATAAAAGTTGTACATATGTACTCAGGCTAAAATGGATAAAAGTTGTACATATGTACTCAGGCTAAAATGGATAAAAGTTGTACATCTAATAACACTAAAATGGATAAAAGTGGTACATATGTATTCAGGCTAAAACGGATAAAAGTATTACATATGTACTCAGGAAGATCATTCCCTGTCATCTAATAACACTAAAATGGATAAAAGTTGTACATATGTATTCAGGCTAAAACGGATAAAAGTATTACATATGTACTCAGGAAGATCATTCCCTGTCATCTAATAACACTAAAATGGATAAAAGTTGTACATATGTATTTAGGCTAAAATGGATAAAAGTTGTACATATGTATTTAGGCTAAAATGGATAAAAGTTGTACATATGTACTCAGGCAGATCATTCCCTGTTCTCTAATTACACTAAAATGGATAAAAGTTGTACATATGTAGTTAGGCTAAAATGGATAAAAGTTGTACATATGTACTCAGGCTAAAACGGATAAAAGTTGTACATATGTATTTAGGCTAAAACGGATAAAAGTTGTACATATGTACTCAGGCTAAAACGGATAAAAGTTGTACATATGTACTCAGGCAGATCATTCCCTGTTCATCTAATTAAAATAAAATGGATAAAAGTTGTACATATGTATTTAGGCTAAAATGGATAAAAGTTGTACATATGTACTCCGGCTAAAACGGATAAAAGTTTGACATATGTACTCAGGCATATCATTGCCTGTTCATCTAATTACACTAAAATGGATAAAAGTTGTATATATGTATTTAGGCTAAAATGGATAAAAGTTGTACATATTTATTTAGGCTTAAACGGATAAAAGTTGTACATATGTATTTAGTCTAAAACGGATAAAAGTTGTACATATGTACTCAGGCTAAAATGGATAAAAGTTGTACATCTAATTATAATAAAACGGATAAAAGTTTAGGCTAAAACGGATAAAAGTTGTACATATGTACTCAGCAAGGTCATTGCCTGTCAACTAATAACACTAAAATGGATAAAAGTTATACATATGTATTTAGGCTTAAACGGATAAAAGTTATACATATGTACTCAGGCTAAAATGGATAAAAGTTGTACATATGTACTCAGGAAGATCATTCCCTGTCATCTAATAACACTAAAATGGATAAAAGTTGTACATATGTATTTAGGCTAAAATGGATAAAAGTTGTACATATGTATTTAGGCTAAAATGGATAAAAGTTGTACATATGTACTCAGGCTAAAACGGATAAAAGTTGTACATATGTACTCAGGCTAAAACGGAAAAAAGTTCCCTGTTCATCTATATGTACTCAGGCTAAAATGGATAAAAGTTGTACATATGTATTTAGGCTGAAATAGATAGAAGTTGTACATATGTACTCAGGCTAAAACGGATAAAAGTTGTATATCTGTATTTAGGCTAAAATGGATAAAAATTGTACATATGTACCATGCAGACCATTCCCAGTACATCTAATTACACTAAAATGGATAAAAGTTGTACATATGTATTTAGGCTAAAACGGATAAAAGTTGTACATATGTACTCAGGCTAAAACGGATAAAAGTTGTACATATGTATTTAGGCTAAAATGGATAAAAGTTGTACATATTTATGGCTAAAATCATATATAATTACACTAAAATGGATAAAAGTTGTACATATGTATTTAGGCTGAAATGGATAAAAGTTGTACATATGTACTCAGGAAGATCATTCCCTGTCATCTAATTACACTAAAATGGATAAAAGTTGTACATATGTATTTAGGCTAAAATGGATAGAAGTTGTACATATGTACTCAGGCTTAAATGGATAAAAGTTGTAAATATGTAGCCCGGACGATCTTTCAATTTCATCTAATTACACTAAAATGGATAAAAGTTGTACATATGTACTCAGGCTAAAACGGATAAAAGTTGTACATATGTACTCAGCAAGATCATTCCCTGTCATCTAATAACATTAAAATGGATAAAAATTGTACATATGTACTCAGGCTAAAATGGATAAAAGTTGTACATATTTATTTAGGCTTAAACGGATAAAATTTGAACCTATCTATAAAGGCTAAAACGGATAAAAGTTGTACATATGTACTCAGGAAGATCATTCCCTGACATCTAATAACACTAAAAGGGATAAAAGTTGTACATATGTACTCAGGCTGAAAGGGATAAAAGTTGTACATATGTACTCAGGCTGAAAGGGATAAAAGTTGTACATATGTACTCAGGCTTAAAGGGATTAAAGTTGTACATTGAGGCAGACCATTCCCGGTACATCTAATTATACTAAAATGGATAAAAGTTGTACGTATGTACTCAGGCTGAAACAAATAAAAGTTGTACATATGTACTTTATTCCCTAAAAGTTGTACATATGTAACTAAAATGGATAAAAGTTGTACATACATATGTACTCAGAAAGATCATACCCTGTCAACTAATAACACTAAAATGGATAAAAGTTGTACATATGTATTTAGGTTGAAATGGATAAAAGTTGTACATATGTATATAGGCTAAAATGGATAAAAGTTATACATATGTATTTAGGCTAAAATGGATAAAAGTTGTACATATGTATTTAGGCTAAAACGGATAAAAGTTGTACATATGTACTCAGGCTAAAACGGATAAAAGTTGTACATATGTACTCAGGCTAAAACGGATAAAAGTTGTACATATGTACTCATATGTACTCAGGCTAAAACGGATAAAAGTTGTACATATGTACTCAGGAAGACCATTCCCTGTCAACTAATAACACTAAAATGGATAAAAGCTGTACATATGTACTGAGGCTAAAATGGTTAAAAGTTTTACATATGTATTTAGGCTAAAACGGTTAAAAGTTGTACATATGTACTCAGGCTAAAACGGATAAAAGTTGTACATATGTACTCAGGCAGATCATTCCTGTTCATCTAATTACAAATGGATAAAAGTTATACATATGTATTTAGGCTAAAATGGATAAAAGTTGTACATATGTCCTCAGGCTCGAATGGATTGAAATTTGACATATGTACTCAAGAAGATCATTCCCTGTCATCAAATAAAACTAAAATGGATAAAAGTGGTACATATGTATTTAGGCTAAAACAGATAAAAGTATTACATATGTACTCAGGCTAAAACGGATAAAAGTTGTACATATGTATTTAGGATAAAATGGATACAAGTTGTACATATGTACTATAGGCTAAAATGGATAAAAGTTGTACATATGTACTAATAGGCTAAAATGGATAAAAGTTGTACATATGTATCTAATAGGCTAAAATGGATAAAAGTTGTACATATGTATTTAGGCTAAAATGGATAAAAGTTGTACATATGTATTTAGGCTAAAATGGATAAAAGTTGTACATATGTATTATGTATTTAGGCTAAAATGGATAAAAGTTGTACATATGTACTCAGGCTAAAACGAATAAAAGTTTGACATATGTACTCAGGCATATCATTGCCTGTTTATCTAATTACACTAAAATGGATAAAAGTTGTACATATGTATTTAGGCTAAAACGGTTAAAAGTTGTACTTATGTACTCAGGCTTAAACGGATAAAACCTGTACATATGTACTCAGGCAGACCATTCCCTGTCAACTAATAACACTAAAATGGATAAAAGTTGTACATATGTATTTAGGCTAAAATGGATAAAAGTTGTACATATGTACTCAGGCTAAAACGGATAAAAGTTGTACATATGTATTTAGGCTAAAATGGATAGAAGTTGTACATATGTACTCAGGCTAAAACGGATAAAAGTTGTACTCAGGCAGATCATTCCCTGTTCATCTAATTACAAAATGGATAAATGGTACATAATTATAATAAAACGGGTAAAAGTTGTACATATGTACTCAGGTTAAAACGGATAAAAGTTGTACATATGTACTCAGGAAGATCATTGACTGTTCATCTAATTACCCTAAAATGGATAAAAGTTGTACATATGTATTTAGGCTAAAATAAAAGTTGTACAAATGTATAAAAGTTGTACATATGTACTGAGGCTAAAATGGATAAAGGTTGTACATCTAATTATAATAAAACGGATAGAAGTTATACATATGTACTCAGGCTAAAACGGATAAAAGTTGTATATCTGTATTTAGGCTAAAATGGATAAAAGTTATACATATGTACTCAGGAAGATCATTCCCTGTCAACTAATAACACTAAAATGGATAAAAGTTGTACATATGTATTTAGGCTAAAACGGATAAAAGTTGTACATATGTATTTAGGCTAAAATGGATAAAAGTTGTACATATGTACTCAGGCTAAAATGGATAAAAGTTGTACATATGTACCCAGGAAGATCATTCAATGTCATCTAATTACACTAAAATGGATAAAAGTTGTACATATGTATTTAGGCTAAAATGGATAAAAGTTGTACATATGTATATAGGCTAAAATGGATAAAAGTTGTACATATGTACTCAGGAAGATCATTCCCTGTCAGCTAATAACACTAAAATGGATAAAAGTTGTACATATGTATTTAGGCTAAAATGGATAAAAGTTGTACATATGTATTTAGGCTAAAACGGATAAAAGTTGTACATATGTACTCAGGCTAAAACGGATAAAAGTTGTACATATGTACTCAGGCAGACCATTCCCTGTCAACTAATAACACTAAAATGGATAAAAGTTGTACACATGTACTGAGTCTAAAATGGATAAAAGTTATACATATGTACCCAGGAAGATCATTCAATGTCATCTAATAACACTAAAATGGAAAAAAGTTGCACATATGTATTTAGGCTAAAACGGATAAAAGTTGTACTCAGGCTAAAATGGATTTGTACATATGTACAACTAATAGGCTAAAATGGATAAAAGTTGTCATCTAATTACAATAAAATGGATAAAAGTTGTACATATGTGTTTAGGTTAAAATGGATAAAAGTTGTACATATGTACTCAGGTTAAAACGGATAAAAGTTGTACATATGTACTCAGGCAGATCATTCCCTGTTCATCTCATTCCATTAAAATGGATAAAAGTTGTACATATGTATTTAGGCTGAAATGGATAAAAGTTGTACATATGTACTCAGGCTAAAATGGATAAAAGTTGTACATATGTGTTTAGGCTAAAACGGATAAAAGTTGTACAAATGTACTCAGAAAGATCATTCCCTGTTCATCTAATTACACTAAAACGGATAAAAGTTGTACATCTAATTACACTAAAATGGATAGAAGTTGTACATAAGTACTGAGGCTAAAATGGATAAAAGTCGTACGTATGTATTTAGGCTAAAACGGATAGAAGTTGTACATATGTATTTAGGCTAATATGGATCAAAGTTGTACATATGTACTCAGGCTAAAACGGATAAAAGTTGTACATATGTACTCAGGAAGATCATTCCCTGTCATCTAATAACACTAAAATGGATAAAAGTTGTACATATGTATTTAGGCTAAAATGGATAAAAGTTGTACATATGTATTTAGGCTTAAACGGATAAAAGTTATACATATGTACTCAGGCTAAAATGGATAAAAGTGGTACATATGTACTCAGGTAGATCATTCCCTGTCAACTAATAACACTAAAATGGATAAAAGTTGTACATATGTATTTAGGCTAAAACCAATAAAAGTTGTACATATGTACTCAGGAAGACCATTCCCAGTACATCTAATAACATTAAAATGGATAAAAGTTGTACATATGTATTTAGGCTAAAACGGATAAAAGTTGTACATATGTACTCAGGCTAAAACGGATAAAAGTTGTACATATGTATTTAGGCTAAAATGGATAAAAGTTGTACATATGTACTCAGGCAGATCATTGCCTGTTCATCTAATTACACTAAAATGGATAAAAGTTGTACATATGTATTTAGGCTAAAACGGATAAAAGTTGTACATATGTATTTAGGCTAAAATGGATAAAAGTTGTACATATGTACTCAGGCTAAAATGGATAAAAGTTGTACATATGTACACTAAAATGGATAAAAGTTGTACGTATGTATTTAGGCTTAAACGGATAAAACTTGTACATATGTATTTAGGCTAAAATGGATAAAAGTTGTACATATGTACTCAGGCTAAAATGGATAAAAGTTGTACATATGTACTCAGGCTAAAATGGATAAAAGTTGTACATATGTATTTAGGCTAAAATGGATAAAAGTTGTACATATGTATTTAGGCTAAAATGGATAAAAGTTGTATATATCTATTTAGGCTAAAACGGATAAAAGTTGTACATATGTACACAGGCAGATCATTCTCTGTAAATCTAATAACACTAAAATGGAAAAAAGTTGCACATATGTATTTAGGCTAAAATGGATAAAAGTTGTACATATGTACTCAGGCTAAAATGGATAGAAGTTGTACATATGTACTCAGGCTAAAACGGATAAAAGTTGTACATGTGTACTCAGGAAGATCATTGCCTGTTCATCTAATTACACTTAAATGGATAAAAAGTTGTATATATGTATTTAGGCTAAAATGGATAAAAGTTGTACATATGTACTCAGGAAGATCATTCCCTGTCAACTAATAACACTAAAATGGATAAAAGTTGTACATATGTATTTAGGCTAAAATGGATAAAAGTTGTACATATGTATTTAGGCTAAAACGGATAAAAGTTGTACATATGTACTCAGGCTAAAACGGATAAAAGTTGTACATATGTACTCACACAGATCAATCGCTGTTCATCTAATAACATTAAAATGGATAAAAGTTGTATATATGTATTTAGGCTAAAACGGATAAAAGTTGTACATATGTACTTAGGCTAAAATGGATAAAAGTTGTACATATGTACTCAGGCTAAAATGGATAAAAGTTGTACATCTAATTATAATAAGACGGATAGAAGTTGTACATATGTACTCAGGCTAAAATGGATAAAAGTTGTACATATGTATTATAGGCTAAAATCATAAAAGTTGTACATATGTACTCAGGCTAAAATGGATAAAAGTTGTACATATGTACTCAGGAAGATCATTCCCTGTCAGGCACTAAAATGGATAAAAGTTGTACATATGTATTTAGGCTAAAACGGATAAAAGTTGTACATATGTACTCAGGAAGAAGTTGTACATATGTACTCAGGAAGATCATTCCTTGTCAACTAATAATACTAAAATGGATAAAAAGTTGTACATATGTATTTAGGCTAAAACGGATAAAAGTTGTACATATGTATTTAGGCTAAAATGGATAAAAGTTGTACATATGTACTCAGGCTAAAACGGATAAAAGTTGTACATATGTACTCAGGCAGATCATTCCCTGTTCATCTAATTACAATAAAATGGATAAAAGTTGTACATATGTATTTAGGCTAAAGTTGTACATATGTACTCAGGCTAAAACGTAAAAGTTGTACATATGTACATAAAATGGAAAAAGTTGTACATATGTATTCAGGCTAAAATGGATAAAAGTTGTACATATGTACTCAGGCTAAATTAACACTAAAATGGATAAAAGTTGTACATATGTACTTTAGGCTAAAATTCCCTGTCATCTAATTAACATAAAATGGATAAAAGTTGTACCTATGTATTTAGGCTAAAACGGATAAAAGTTGTACATATGTACTCAGGCAGATCATTCCCTGTTCATCTAATTACAATAAAATGGATAAAAGTTGTACATATGTACTGAGGAAGATCATTCCCTGTCAACTAATAACACTAAAATGGATAACATTTGTACATATGTACTGAGGCTAAAAATGGATAAAAGTTGTACATATGTGTTTAGGCTAAAACGGATAAAAGTTGTACCTATGTATTTAGGCTAAAACGGTTAAAAGTTGTACATAACATATGTATTTAGGCTAATAACACTAAAATGGATAAAAGCTGTACATATGTACTGAGGCTAAAAATGGATAAAAGTTGTACATATGTGTTTAGGCTAAAACGGATAAAAGTTGTACCTATGTATTTAGACTAAAACGGATAAAACTTGTACATATGTACTCAGGCAGATCATTCACTGTTCATCTAATAACACTAAAATGGATAAAAGTTGTACATATGTACTCAGGCTAAAATGGATAAAAGTTGTACATATGTACCCAGGAAGATCATTCAATGTCATCTAATTACACTAAAATGGAAAAAAGTTGCACATATGTATTTAGGCTAAAACGGATAAAAGTTGTACATATGTATTTAGGCTAAAATGGATAAAAGTTGTACATATGTACTCAGGCTAAAATGGATAAAAGTTGTACATATGTATTTAGGCTAAAATGGATAAAAGTTGTACATATGTACAAAGGCTCAAATGGATAAAAGTTGTACATATGTACAAAGGCTAAAATGTATAAAAGATTTACATATGTACTTAGGCTAAAACGGATAAAAGTTGTACATATGTAGTCAGGCTAAAACGGATAAAAGTTGTACATATGTACTCAGGCTAAAACGGATAAAAGTTGTACATATGTATTTAGGCTAAAACGGATAAAAGTTGTACATATGTACTCAGGCAGATCATTCCCTGTCAACTAATAACACTAAAATGGATAAAAGTTGTACATATGTACTGAGGCTAAAATGGATAAAAAGTTGTACATATGTATTTAGGCTAAAACGGATCAAAGTTGTACATATGTATTTAGGCTAAAATGGATAAAAGTTGTACCTATGTATTTAGGCTAAAACGGATAAAAGTTGTACATATGTACTCAGGCAGATCATTCCCTGTCAACTCTAATTACACTAAAATGGATAAAAGTTGTACATATGTATTTAGGCTAAAACGGATATGTATTTAGGCTAAAATGGATAAAAGTTGTACATATGTACTCAGAAAGGTCCTTCCCTGTCAGCTAATAACTAAAATGGATAAAAGTTGTACATCTGTATTTAGCCTAAAATGGATAAAAGTTGTACATATGTATATAACACTAAAATGGATAAAAGCTGTACATATGTACTGAGGCTAAAATGGATAAAAGTTGTACATATGTATTTAGGCTAAAACGGATAAAAGTTGTACATATGTACCCAGGAAGATCATTCAATGTCATCTAATTACACTAAAATGGATAAAAGTTGTACATATGTATTTAGGCTAAAATGGATAAAAGTTGTACATCTAATTATAATAAAACGGATAGAAGTTGTACATATGTACTCAGGCTAAAACGGATAAAAGTTGTACATATGTACTCAGGAAGATCATTCCCTGTCAACTAATAACACTAAAATGGATAAAAGTTGTACATATGTACTTAGGCTAAAACGGATAAAAGTTGTACATATGTACTCAGGCTAAAATGGATAAAAGTGGTACATATGTATTTAGGCTAAAACGGATAAAAGTTGTACATATGTACTCAGGGTAAAACGGATAAAAGTTGTACATAAGTATTTAGGCTAAAATGGATAAAAGTTGTACACATGTACTGAGTCTAAAATGGATAAAAGTTGTACATATGTATTTAGGATAAAATGGATAAAAGTTGTACCTATGTACTGAGGCTAAAACGGATAAAAGTTGTACATATGTACTCAGGCAGATCATTGCCTGTCAGCTAATAACTAAAATGGATAAAAGTTGTACACATGTATGTAAAATGGATAAAAGTTAGTATTTAGGCTAAAATGGATAAAAGTTGTACATATGTATTTAGGCTAAAACGGATAAAAGTTGTACATATGTACTCAGGCTAAAACGGATAAAAAATTGTACATATGTACTCAGGAAGATCATTCCTTGTTGATCAAATAACACTAAAATGGATAACATTTGTACATATGTATTTAGGCTAAAAATGATAAAAGTTGTACATATGTACTCAGGAAGATCATTCCTTGTCAACTAATAATACTAAAATGGATAAAAAGTTGTACATATGTATTTAGGCTAAAATGGATAAAAGTTGTACATATGTACTCAGGCAGACCATTCCTTGTCAACTAATAATACTAAAATGGATAAAAGTTGTACATATGTATTTAGGTTAAAACGGATCAAAGTTGTACATATGTATTTAGGCTAAAATGGATAAAAGTTGTACCTATGTATTTAGGCTCAAACGGATAAAACTTGTACGTATGTAACTAATAACACTAAAATGGATAAAAGTTGTACATATGTATTTAGGCTAAAATGGATAGAAGTTGTATGTATGTACTCAGGGTGAAACGGATAAAAGTTGTACATATGTATTTAGGCTAAAATGGATAAAGGTTGTACATATGTACTTAGGCTAAAATGGATAAAAGTTGTACATATGTACTCAGGCTAAAAGGGATTATAGTTCTACATATGTACTAAGACGGACCATTCCCTGTACATCTAATTATACTAAAATGGATAAAAGTTGTACATATGTGTTTAGGTTAAAATGGATAAAAGTTGAACATATGTATTTAGGCTCAAACGGATAAAAGTTGTACATATGTACTCAGGCAGATCATTCCCTGTTCATCTAATTACAATAAAATGGATAAAAGTTGTACATATGTGTTTAGGTTAAAATGGATAAAAGTTGTACATATGTATTTAGGCTAAAACGGATAAAAGTTGTACATATGTACTCAGGAAGATCATTCCCTGTCAACTAATAACACTAAAATGGATAAAAAGTTGTACATATGTATTTAGGCTAAAACGGATCAAAGTTGTACATATGTATTTAGGCTAAAACGGATAAAAGTTGTACATATGTATTTAGGCTAAAACGGATAAAAGTTGTACATATGTACTCAGGCAGATCATTCCCTGTTCATCTAATTACAATAAAATGGATAAAAGTTGTACATATGTACTCAGGTTAAAACGGATAAAAGTTGTACATATGTACTCAGGCTAAAACGGATAAAAGTTGTACATATGTACTCAGGCAGATCATTCCCTGTTCATCTAATTACACTAAAATGGATAAAAGTTGTACATATGTATTTAGGCTGAAATAGATAGAAGTTGTACATATGTACTCAGGCTAAAACGGATAAAAGTTGTACATATGTATTTAGGCTAAAATGGATAGAAGTTGTACATATGTACTCAGGCTAAAACGGATAAAAGTTGTACATATGTATTTAGGTCAACTAAACTAAAATGGATAAAAGTTGTACATCTGTACTGAGGCTAAAACGGGTAAAAGTTGTACATATGTACTCAGGCAGATCATTCCCTGTCAACTAATAACACTAAAATGGATAAAAGTTGTACATATGTATTTAGGCTAAAATGGATAAAAGTTGTACATCTAATTATAATAAAACGGATAAAAGTTGTACATATGTACTCAGGCTAAAAAGTATAAAAGTTGTACATATGTACTCAGGAAGATCATTCCCTGTCATCTAATAACACTAAAATGGATAAAAGTTGTACATATGTATTTAGGCTGAAACGGATAAAAGTTGTACATATGTACTCAGGCTAAAAAGTATAAAAGTTGTACATATGTACTGAGGAAGATCATTCCTTGTCAACTAATAATACTAAAATGGATAAAAAGTTGTACATATGTATTTAGGCTAAAACGGATCAAAGTTGTACATATGTATTTAGGCTAAAACGGATAAAAGTTGTACATATGTACTCAGGAAGATCATTCCCTGTCAACTAATAACACTAAAATGGATAACATTTGTACATATGTATTTAGGCTAAAAATGATAAAAGTTGTACATATGTACTCAGGAAGATCATTCCCTGTCAACTAATAACACTAAAATGGATAAAAGTTGTACATCTAATTATAATAAAACGGATAAAAGTTGTACATATGTGTTTAGGTTAAAATGGATAAAAGTTGAACATATGTATTTAGGCTCAAACGGATAAAACTTGTACATATGTACTCAGGCAGACCATTCCCTGTCAACTAATAACACTAAAATGGATAAAAGTTGTACACATGTACTGAGTCTAAAATGGATAAAAGTTATACATATGTACCCAGGCTAAAATGGATAAAAGTTGTACATATAATACACTAAAATGGATAAAAGTTGTACATATGTACTCAGGCTAAAACGGATAAAAGTTGTACATATGTATTTAGTTGAACATATGTAAATAGGCTAAAACGGTTCAAAGTTGTACATATGTACTCAGGCTAAAACGGATAAAAGTTGTACATATGTACTCAGGCAGACCATTCCTTGTCAACTAATAATACTAAAATGGATAAAAGTTGTACATATGTATTTAGCCTAAAATGGATAAAAGTTGTACATATGTACAAAGGCTAAAATGGATAAAAGTTGTACATATGTACTCAGGCTGAAAGGGATAAAAGTTGTACATATGTACTCAACTAATAACACTAAAATGGATCAAATTTGTACATATGTATTTAGGCTAAAACGGATCAAAGTTGTACATATGTATTTAGGCTAAAATGGATAAAAGTTGTACCTATGTATTTAGACTAAAACGGATAAAACTTGTACATATGTACTCAGGCAGATCATTCACTGTTCATCTCATTCCACTAAAATGGATAAAAGTTGTACATATGTACTGAGGCTAAAAATGGATAAAAGTTGTACATATGTGTTTAGGCTAAAACGGATAAAAGTTGTGACATATGTACTCAGGAAGATCATTCCCTGTCAAAATTACACTAAAATGGATAAAAGTTGTACATATGTATTTAGGCTAAAATGGATAAAAGTTGTACATATGTATTTAGGCTAAAATGGATAGAAGTTGTATATATGTACAAAGGCTAAAATGGATAAAAGTTGTACATATGTATTTAGGCTAAAATGGATAAAAGTTGTACATATGTACAAAGGCTAAAATGGATAAAAGTTGTACATATGTACTCAGGAAGGTCCTTCCCTGTCAGCTAATTACACTAAAATGGATAAAAGTTGTACATATCTATTTAGGCTAAAATGGATAAAAGTTGTACATATGTATTTAGGCTAAAATGGATAAAAGTTGTACATATGTACTCAAAATGGATAAAAGTTGTACATATGTACTCAGGAAGATCATTCCCTGTCATCTAATTACACTAAAATAGATCAAAGTTGTACATATGTATTTAGGCTAAAATGGATAAAAGTTGTACATATGTATTTAGGATAAAATGGATAGAAGTTGTACATATGTACTAAGGAAGATAAAAGTTGTACATATGTATTTAGGCTAAAACGAATCAAAGTTGTACATATGTATTTAGGGTAAAATGGATAAAAGTTGTACCTATGTATTTAGGCTAAAACGGATAAAAGTTGTACATATGTACTCAGGCAGATCATTCCCTGTCATCTAATAACACTAAAATGGATAAAAGTTGTACATATGTATTTAGGCTAAAACGGATAAAAGTTGTACATATGTACTCAGGCAGATCATTCCCTGTCAACTAATAACACTAAAATGGATAAAAGTTGTACATATGTATTTAGGCTAAAATGGATAGAAGTTGTACTAATAACACTAAAATGGATAAAAGTTGTACATATGTATTTAGGCTAAAATGGATAAAGGTTGTACATATGTACTTAGGCTAAAATGGATAAAAGTTTCACATATGTACTAAGGAAGATCATTGCCTGTTCATCTAATTACACTTAAATGGATAAAAGTTGTACATATGTATATAGGCTAAAATGGATAAAAGTTGTACATATGTACAAAGGCTAAAATGGATACAAGTTGTACATATGTACTCAGGCTGAAACGGATAAAAGTTGTACATATGTACTCAGGCTAAAACGGGTGAAAGTTGTACATATGTATATTGGCTAAAATGGATAAAAGTTGTACATAATTACACTAAAATGGATAAAAGTTGGTACATATGTATTTAGTACTCAGGAAGTTCATTCCCTGTCATCTAATAACACTAAAATGGATAAAAGTTGTACATATGTATTTAGGTTAAAATGGATCAAAGTTGTACATATGTACTCAGGCAGATCATTGCCTGTTCATCTACTAACATTAAAATGGATAAAAGTTGTACATATGTATTTAGGTTAAAACGGATAAAAGTTGTACATATGTATTTAGGCTAAAATGGATAAAAGTTGTACATATGTACTCAGGCTAAAACGGATAAAAGTTGTACATATGTACTCAGGAAGATCATTCAATGTCATCTAATTACATTAAAATGGATAAAAGTTGTACATATGTATTCAGGCTAAAACGGATAAAAGTTGTACATATGTACTCAGGCAGACCATTCCCTGTCAAGTAATAACACTAAAATGGATAAAAGTTGTACACATGTACTGAGTCTAAAATGGATAAAAGTTATACATATGTATTTAGGCTAAAATGGATAAAAGTTGTACCTATGTATTTAGGCTAAAATGGATAAAACTTGTACATATGTACTCAGGCTAAAACGGGTGAAAGTTGTACATATGTATATTGGCTAAAATGGATAAAAGTTGTACATATCTACTTAGGCTAAAATGGATAAAAGTTGTACATATGTATTCAGGCTAAAACGGATAAAAGTTATACATATTTAGTCAGGCTAAAACGGATAGAAGTTGTACATATGTACTCAGTCTAAAACGGATAAAAGTTGTACATATGTGTTTAGGTTAAAATGGATAAAAGTTGAACATATGTATTTAGGCTCAAACGGATAAAAGTTGTACATATGTACTCAGGAAGGTCCTTCCCTGTCAACTAATAACACTAAAATGGATAAAAGTTGTACATATGTATATAGGCTAAAATGGATAAAAGTTATACATATGTACTCAGGAAGATCATTCCCTGTCAACTAATAACACTAAAATGGATAAAAGTTGTACATATGTATTTAGGCTAAAATGGATAAAAGTTGTACATATGTATTTAGGCTAAAATGGATAAAAGTTGTACATATGTATTTAGGTTAAAACGGATAAAAGTTGTACATATGTACTCAGGCAGATCATTGCCTGTTCATCTAATTCCACTAAAATGGATAAAAGTAGTACATCTAATTATAATAAGACGGATAGAAGTTGTACATATGTACTCAGGCTAAAACGGATAAAAGTTGTACATATGTACTCAGGCAGATCATTCCCTGTTCATCTAATTAATGGATAAAAGTTATACATATGTATATAGGCTAAAATGGATAAAAGTTGTACATAGGTACTCAGGAAAGTCCTTCCCTGTCAACTAATAACACTAAAATGGATAAAAGTTGTACATAGGTACTCAGGAAGGTCCTTCCCTGTCAACGAATAACACTAAAATGGATTAAAGTTGTACATATGTATATAGGCTAAAATGGATAAAAGTTGTACATAGGTACTCAGGAAAGTCCTTCCCTGTCAACTAATAACACTAAAATGGATAAAAGTTGTACATAGGTACTCCCTGTCATATGTAATAACACTAAAACGGATAAAAGTTGTACATCTGTATTTAGGCTAAAATGTATAAAAGTTATACATATGTACTCAGAAGGATCATTGCCTGTTCATCAAATTACACTAAAATGGATAAAAGTTGTACATATGTATTTAGGCTAAAATGGATAAAAGTTGTACATATGTACTCAGGCTAAAATGGATAGAAGTTGTACATATGTACTCAGGCTAAAACGGATAAAAGTTGTACATATGTATTTAGGCTAAAATGGATAAAAGTTGTACATATGTATTTAGGCTAAAATGGATAAAAGTTGTACATATGTACTCAGGCTAAGATTCAAAGTGTCATCTAATACACTAAAATGGATAAAAGTTGTACATATGTACTCAGGCTAAAATGGAAAAAAGTTGTACATCTAAAATGGATAAAAGTTGTACATCTAATTATAATAAAACGGATAGAAGTTGTACATATGTACTCAGGCTAAAAAGTATAAAAGTTGTACATATGTACTGAGGAAGATCATTCCCTGTCAACTAATAACACTAAAATGGATAAAAGTTGTACATATGTATTTAGGCTAAAATGGATAAAGGTTGTACATATGTACTTAGGCTAAAATGGATAAAAGTTTCACATATGTACTAAGGAAGATCATTCCCTGTCAACTAATAACACTAAAATGGATAAAAGTTGTACATATGTATTTAGGCTAAAATAGATAAAAGTTGTACATATGTACTGAGGCTAAAATGGATAAAAGTTGTACATATGTACTCAGGAAGATCATTCCCTGTCATCTAATAACACTAAAATGGATAAAAGTTGTACATATGTATTTAGGCTAAAATGGATAAAAGTTGTTCATATGTACTTAGGCTAAAATGGATAAAAGTTGTGCATATGTATTTAGGCTAAAATGGATAAAAGTTGTACATATGTACTCAGGAAGATAAAAGTTGTACTGTCATCTAATTACACTAAAATGGATAAAAGTTGTACATATGTATTTAGGCTAAAATGGATAAAAGTTATACATATGTACTCAGGAAGATCATTCCCTGTCAACTAATAACACTAAAATGGATAAAAGTTGTACATAGGTACTCAGGCTAAAACGGATAAAAGTTGTACATATGTTTTTAGGCTAAAATGGATAAAAGTTGTACATATGTACTTAGGCTAAAATGGATAAAAGTTGTACATAGGTACTCAGGAAGGTCCTTCCCTGTCAACTAATAACACTAAAATGGATAAAAGTTGTACATATGTATTTAGGCTAAAATGGATAAAAGTTGTACATATGTATTTAGGCTAAAATGGATAAAAGTTGTACATATGTACTCAGGCTAAAACGGATAAAAGTTGTACATATGTACTCAGGCAGATCATTGCCTGTTCATCTAATTACACTTAAATGGATAAAAGTTGTACATATGTACTCAGGCAGATCATTGCCTATTCAACTAATTAAACTAAATGGATAAAAGTTGTACATATGTATTTAGGCTAAAACGGATAAAAGTTGTACATATGTACTCAGGAAGATCATTCCCTGTCAACTAATAACACTAAAATGGATAAAAGTTGTACATATGTAATTACACTAAAATGGATAAAAGTTGTACATATTTAGTCAGGCTAAAATGGATAAAAGTTGTACATATGTATATAGGCTAAAATGGATAAAAGTTGTACATATGTACAAAGGAAGATCATTCCCTGTCAACTAATAACACTAAAATGGATAAAAGTTGTACATATGTATTTAGGCTAAAACGGATAAAAGTTGTACATATGTACTCAGGAAGATCATTCCTTGTTCATCTAATAACACTAAAATGGATAAAAATTGTACATATGTATTTAGGCTAAAACGGATAAAAGTTGTACATATGTACTCAGGCAGATCATTCACTGTTCATCTCATTCCACTAAAATGGATAAAAGTTGTACATCTAATTATAATAAAACGGGTAAAAGTTGTACATATGTACTCAGGCTAAAACGGATAAAAGTTGTACATGTGTACTCAGGAAGATCATTGCCTGTTCATCTAATTACATTAAAATGGAGAAAAGTTGTACATATGTATTTAGCCTAAAACGGATAAAAGTTGTACATATGTACTGAGGCTAAAATGGTTAAAAGTTGTACATATGTATTTAGGCTAAAACGGATAAAAGTTGTACATATGTACTCAGGCAGACCATTCCCTGTCAACTAATAACACTAAAATGGATAAAAGTTGTACATATGTATTTAGGCTGAAACGGATAAAAGTTGTACATATGTACAACTTTTATCCATTTTAGTGTTATTAGTTGACAGGGAAGATCATTCCCTGTCAACTAATAACACTAAAATGGATAAAAGTTGTACATTGGTACTCAGGCTAAAACGGATAAAAGTATGTACATATGTACTCACTTTTATCCATTTTAGTGTTAAAATGGATAAACAGGGAATATGTATCTTCCTGAGTACATATGTACAACTTTTATCCATTTTAGCCTAAACATATGTACAACTTTAATCCATTTTAGTATAATTAGATGTACAGGGAATGATCTTTCTGAGTACATATGTACAACTTTTATCCGTTTTAGCCTGAGTACATATGTACAACTTTTATCCGTTTTAGCCTAAATACATATGTACAACTTTTATCCATTTTAGTGTTATTAGTTGACAGGGAATGATCTTCCTGAGTACATATGTACAACTTTTATCCGTTTTAGCCTGAGTACATATGTACAACTTTTATCCATTTTAGCCTAAATACATATGTACAACTTTTATCCATTTTAGTGTAATTAGATGACATTGAATGATCTTCCTGATTACATATGTACCACTTTTATCCATTTTAGTGTAATTATGTACAACTTTTATCCATTTTAGCCTAAATACATATGTACCACTTTTATCCATTTTAGCCTCAGTACAGATGTACAACTTTTATCCATTTTAGTGTATTAGTTGACAGGGAATGATCTTCCTGAGTACATATGTACAACTTTTATCCGTTTTAGCCTAAGTACATATGTACAACTTTTATCCATTTTAAATACATATGTACAACTTTTATCCATTTTAGGCTAAATACATATGTACAACTTTTATCCATTTTAGTGTTATTAGCTGACAGGGAAGGACCTTCCTGAGTACCTATGTACAACTTTTATCCATTTTAGTGTTATTAGTTGACAGGGAATGATCTTCCTGAGTACATATGTATAACTTTTATCCATTTTAGTGTTATTAGCTGACAGGGAAGGACCTTCCTGAGTACCTATGTACAACTTTTATCCATTTTAGCCTAAATACAGATATACAACTTTTATCCATTTTAGCCTATATACATATGTACAAATTTTATCCATTTTAGCCTAAATACATATGTACAACTTTTATCCATTTTAGCCTAAATACATACATATGTACAACTTTTATCCATTTTAGCCTTTGTACATATGTACAACTTTTATCCATTTTAGCCTGAATACATATGTACAACTTGTATCCATTGTAGCCTTTGTACATATGTACAACTTTTATCCATTTTAGCCTGAATACATATGTACAACTTTTATCCATTTTAGTGTTATTAGTTGACAGGGAATGATCTTCCTTAGTACATATGTCAAACTTTTATCCGTTTTAGCCTAAGTACATATGTACAACTTTTATCCATTTTAGTGTTATTAGTACCTTTGAGTACATATGTACAACTTTTATCCGTTTTAGCCTAAATACATAGGTACAACTTTTATCCATTTTACCCTAAATACATATGTACAACTTTGATTCGTTTTAGCCTAAATACATATGTACAACTTTTTATCCATTTTAGTATTATTAGTTGACAAGGAATGATCTTCCTGAGTACATATGTACAACTTTTATCCATTTTAGCCTAAATACATATGTACAACTTTTATCCATTTTAGTGTTATTAGTTGACAGGGAATGATCTTGCTGAGTACATATGTACAACTTTTATCCGTTTTAGCCTAAATACATATGTACAAATTTTATCCATTTTAGTGTTATTAGTTGACAGGGAATGATCTTGCTGAGTACATATGTACAACTTTTATCCATTTTAGTGTAATTAGATGACATTGAATGATCCGTTTTAGCCTAAATACATATGTACAACTTTTATCCATTTTAGTGTTATTAGATGACATTGAATGATCTTCCTGGGTACATATGTACAACTTTTATCCATTTTAGCCTGAGTACATATGTACAACTTTTATCCATTTTAGCCTAAATACATATGTGCAACTTTTTTCCATTTTAGTACATATGTACAACTTTTATCCATTTTGGCCTGAGTACATATGTACAACTTTTATCCATTTTAGTGTTATTAGATGAACAGAGAATGATCTGCCTGTGTACATATGTACAACTTTTATCCGTTTTATTTCGATTATATGAACAGGGAGTGATATGTACAACTTTTTTCCATTTGAGCCTAAATACATATGTACAACTTTTAACCGTTTTAGCCTAAATACATATGTAAAACTTTTAACCATTTTAGCCTCAGTACATATGTACAGCTTTTATCCATTTTAGTGTTATTAGTTGACAGGGAATGGTCTTCCTGAGTACATATGTACAACTTTTATCCATTTTAGTGTTATTAGTTGACAGGGAACAACTTTTATCCTTCCTGAGTACATATGTACAGCTTTTATCCATTTTAGTGTTATTAGTTGACAGGGAATGATCTGCCTGAGTACATATGTTCAACTTTTATCCATTTTAACCTAAACACATATGTACAACTTTTATCCGTTTTAGACTGAGTACATATGTACAACTTCTATCCGTTTTATTATAATTAGATGTACAACTTTTATCCATTTTAGCCTAAATACATATGTACAACTTTTATCCATTTTAGCCTAAACACATATGTACAACTTTTATCCATTTTAGTATACATATCTATGTACAACTTTTATCCATTTTAGCCTATATACATATGTACAACTTTTATCCATTTTAGTGTTATTAGTTGACAGGGAATGATCTTCCTGAGTACATATGTACAACTTTTATCCATTTTAGCCTAAATACATATGTACAACTTTTATCCATTTTAGTGTAATAGTGAATGATCTACCTGAGTACATATGTACAACTTTTATCCGTTTTAGCCTAAATACATATGTACAACTTTTATCCATTTTAGCCTGAGTACATATGTACAACTTTTATCCATTTTAGCCTAAATACATATGTACAACTTTTATCCGTTTTAGCCTAAATACATATGTGCAACTTTTTTCCATTTTAGTGTGATTAGATGAACAGAGAATGATCTGCCTGTGTACATATGTACAACTTTTATCCGTTTCAGCCTAAATACATATGTACAAGTTTTTTCCATTTTAGTGTTATTAGATGACATTGAATGATCTTCCTGGGTACATATGTATAACTTTTATCCATTTTAGACTCAGTACATGTGTACAACTTTTA